>NC_091704.1:22742272-23045303 GCF_041296265.1 Equus caballus
TTTTTCTGCTATTGAGATGTGTTAATTCCTTATATATTTTAGATATTAACCACTTATCAGATGTGTGGTTTGCAAACATTTTCTCCCAATCTTTACATTGCCTTTTCATTTTGTTGATCATTTCTTTTGCTGTGTAGAAGCTTTTTAGTTTGATGTGATCCCACTTTTGTTTATTTTTACTTTGTTACTTGTGCTTTTGGTGTCATATCCAAATAATCATTTCTAAGACCATTGTCAAGGAGACTTTTCCCTATGTTTTCTTCTAGGAGTTTTACAGTTTTAAGACTTACATTTAATTCTTTAATCCGTTTTGAGTTACTTTTTGTGAGTGGTGAAAGATGTGTCCAAGTCCATTCTTTTTGCATGGGACTGTCCAGTTTTCCCAGAACCATTTGTTAAAGAGACTGTCCTTTTCCCACTGAGTATTCTTGGCTCCTTTTTCAAATATTAGTTGACCATATATCTGTAGGTTTATTTTTGGTTCTCCCTATTCTGTTCCATTGTTCTGTGTCTGTTTTTATGCCAGTACATTACTGTCTTGATTACTATAGCTTTGTAATATAGTCTGAAATCAGAAAGTGTGATGCCTCCAGCTTTGTTCTTTCTTAGGATTACTTTGGCTATTTGGGGTCTCTTGTGGTTCCACACAAATTTTAGGATTGTTTATCTATCTGTAAGTATTTTATTATTTTTGATGCTGTTTTAAATGAAATTGCTTTCTTTATTTCTTTTTCAGATAGTTCATTGTTAGTGTACAGAAACACAATTGATTTTTGTATGTTGATTTTGTATCTTGTAACTTTACTGAATTCATATTCTAACCTTTTTTTGGCAGAGTCTTTAGGATTTTCTATGTACAAGATCATGTCATCCACAAACAGAGACAATTTAATTCTTCTTTTCTGATTTGCAATGCCTTTTATTTCTTTTTATTGCCTGATTGGTCTGGCTAGGACTTTTAGCACTATGTTGAAGAGTGGAGAAGACACCCTTGTCTTGTTCCTGATCTTAGAGGAAAATCTTTCAACTTTTCACCATTGAGTATAATGTTAGCTCAGGGCTTATCAGATATGGCCTTCATTACGTTGAAGTACATTCCTTCTATACTCACTTTGTTGAGAGTTTTTATATTGAAAGGAGGTTGAATTTTGTCAGATGTGTTTTCTGCGTCTACTGAGATGATTGTATGATATTTATCTTTTATTCTATTAATGTGATGTACCACATTTTTTGATTTGCATATGTTGAACCATCCTTGCATCCTAAGGATGAATCCTACTTGTTCATGGCATGTGAATTCTTTTAATGTGCTCTTAAACTTGGTTTGCCACTATTTTGTTGAGAACTTTTGCATCTATATTCATCAGGATATTGGCTTGTAGTTTTCTTTTCTTGTAGTATCCTTAGCCAGTGCTGGCTTTGGTGTCAGGGTAATGCTGGCCTTGTTAAATGAATTTGGGTGTGTTTGTTCCTCTTCAATTTTTCTGGAAGGGTTTGAGAAGGATTGGCATTAATTCTTTAAATGTTTGGTAGAATTCACTAGTGAATCTATCTGGCCCTGAGCTTTTCTTTGTTGGGAAGTTTTTGATCACCGATGAGTCTTAGTTGTTAATTGGTTTGTTCAGAACTTCTATTTCTTCATCACAGTCTTGGTAAGTTGTATGTTTCAAGGAACTTTTCCATTTCCTCTAGGTTGTCCAATTTGTTGATGTATAATTGTTCAAGGTAGTCTCTTATGATCCTTGTGTTTCTGTGGTATCCACTGTAATGTACCTCTTTCATTTCCCATTTTATTTATTTGTTTTCTTTTTTCTAGTTAGTCTATCTAAAGGTTTGTCAGTTTTGTTTATCTTTTCAAAAAACTAGCCCTTGGTTGTATTGATCTTTCCTATTTTTCTAGTCTCTGTTTCATTTATTTCTGCTCTCATCTTTGTTATTTTCTTCCTACTGTGAAATTTGGGCTTATTTTGTTCTTTTTTTTCCAGTTCTTTTAGGCGTACATTTAGGCTGTTTGAGATCTTTTTTTTCCTTAATGTAGGTGTTTATCACTATAAACTCCTTCTTAGGACTGCTTTTGCTGTGTACCATAAGTTTTGATATGTTGTGTTTCCATTTACTTTTACCTCAAGATAGCTTTTGATATCCCTTTTGATTTCTTCTTTGGCTTATTGATTGTTCAGTAGTGTGGTGTTTAATTACCATGTGTTTGTGAATTTTCCTGCTTTTCTTCTGTTGTTGATTTCTAGTTTCATACTATTGTGGTCAGAAAAGAGACTTGATATGATTTCAGTCTTCTTAAATTTGTTAAGACTTGCATTTTGACGTATTGCATGATCTATCCTAGAGAATATTCTTTGTGCACTTGAGAAGATGTGTATTCTGCTGTTATTGGCTGGAATGTCTATATATGTCTTTTAGGTCCATTTGATCTAAAGTGTAGTTCAGTTCCCAGTGTTTCTTGATTTTCTGTCCGGATGATCTAGCCATTGTTGAAAGTGGGGTATTGTAGTCCCAACTATTATTGTATTGCTGTTTGTTTCTCCTTTCAGTTCTGTTAGTATTTGCTTTACATGTTTAGGTGCTCCAACATTGGGTGCATAAATACTTGTTATATCCTCTTGATGAATTGAGCCCTTTATCATTACACTTATGACCTACTTTGTCTCTCGTTACAGTCTGAATTAAAGTCTTTTTTGTATGTTATAAGTTTAGCTACCTCTGGTCTCTTTTAGTTTACATTGTCATGAAATATCTTTTTCTATCTCTTCACATGTGTTCTTAAGCCTGAGGTGAGTCTCTTGTAGGCAGCTTATGGTTGAGTGTTACTTTTTTGTTCATTCAACCACTCTGTCTTTTGATTGGAAAATTTAATCTTTTTACATTTAAAGTAATTATTGATAGGTAATGATTTAGTAATGCCATTTTATTAATTTTTTTCTAGCTGCTTTGTAATTTCTTTCTTCCTCTCTTGCTGTCTTCCTTTGTGAATTGGTGATTTTCTGTGGTGGTATGGTTTGATTCCCTTCTCTTTATCTTTTGCGTATCTACTGTAGGTTTTTGCTTTGTGATTACTATAAGCCTTACATAAATTATATTATAGATATAATTATCTTAACCTGATAACAACCTAACTTTGATGCATATGAATACTCTACCCTTTTATTCCCCCCATATTTTATATTTTTAATGTCACAATTTACATCTTTTTATATAGTCTATCAATTAACAAATTATTGTAGCTATAGTTATTTTTATATTTTATTTCTTTAACCTTTGTGCTAGGATTAAGTGATTAACACACGACCATATTACAGTATTTGAGTATTCGGAATTTGACTATATATTTACCTTCTCCAATGTGTTTTCTATTTTTATATGTTTCATATTATTTATCAGCATCTTATTATTAGCATCTTTTTATTTTAGCTTGAATAACTCCTTTAAGTATATCTTGTAAGGCAGGTCTTGTGGTGATGAACTCCCTCAGTTTTTTTTTTGTCTGGTAAAGTCTTCATCACTCCTTCATTTCTGAAGGACGTCTTTGCCAGGTAAAGCGTTCTTGGTTGGTTGTTTTTTTCTTTCAGCAGTTTGAATATATCATCCCACTCTCTCCTAGTTGCAAGATTTCTGCTGAGAAATCTACTGATAGCCTTATGGGGGTTCCCTGGTAAGTGAAGAATTTTTTTTCTTGCTTCTTTTGAAATTCTCTCTGTCTTTTATTTTAGACAGTTTTTTTAAAGTAAATTTTGTTTTATTTTTATTCGTGTGTGTGTGTGTGTGTGTGAGGAAGATTGCCCCTGAACTACATCTATGCCAGTCTTCCTCTATTTCATATGTGAGATGCCACTACAGCATGGCTTGATGAGCAGTGTGTAGGTCTGTGCCTGAGATCCAAACCTGCAAACCCCAGGCTGCTGAAGCAGAGCATGTGAACTTAATGACTACACCACTGGGCTGGCCCCTAGACAGTTTTATTATAATTTGTCCTAGAGAAGATATTTTTGGGTTGAAACTATTTGGGCTCCTATAAGCTCAATGAACTTGGAAGTTCATTAAATCCATCTGAGGATTTGGGAAGTTATTATCCAGTATTTCTATGTGTATAAGCTTTCTGCCCCTTTCTCTCCCTTTTCTTTTGAGTCTCCAATAATGCATAGATAGTTTCTTTTAATGGTATCCAATAATTCACTTTGGCTTTCTTCACTCTTTTTCATTTTCTTTTCTTTTTGCCCTCTGAAGGGATAGTTTCAATTGACGTGGGGTTTTTTTAATGATTTTTATTTTATTTTATTGAGGTCACAATAGTTTGTAACATTGTGAAATTTCAGTTGTACATTATTATTTGTCAGTCACCATATATATGTGCCCCTTTACGCCTTATTCCCACCCCACAACCCTCTTTCCCTCTGGTAACCACTAATCTGTTCTCTTTATCCATGTATTTGCTTATCTTCCACCTATGAGTCAAATCATATGGTGTTTGTCTTTCTCTGTCAGGCTTATTTCACCTAAAAAAATACCCTCAAGGTCCATCCATGTTCTTGCGAATGGGACAATTTTGTCCTTTTGATGGCTGAGTAGTATTCCGTTCTATGTATATGCCACATCTTCTTTAACAATTCATCAGTTGATGGGTACTTGGGTTGCTTCCACATTTTGGCTATTGTGAGTAATGTTGCAATGAACATAGGGGTGCATAAGTCTCTTTGAATTTTTGCTTTCAATTTCTTTGGATAAATACCCAGTAGTGGGATAGGTTGTTCATATGGTATTTCTATTTTTAATTTTTTGAGAAATCTCCGTAATGTTTTCCGTAGTGACTGCACCAGTTTTCATTCAACAGCAGCAGTGTATGAGCATTCCCTTTGCTCCACATCCTCTCTGACATTTGTAATTTTTTGTCTTGGTGATTATAGCCATTCTAACGGGTGTAAGGTCATATCTAAGTGTAGTTTTGATTTGCATTTCCCTGATGATTAGAGATGTTGAACATCTTTTCATGTGTCTGTTGGCCATCTGTATATCTTCTTTGGGAAAATGTCTGCTCATATCCTCTGCCCACTTTTTAATCAGTTGTTTTTTCGTAGTTCAGTTCTGTGAGTTTTTATGTATTCTGGAGATTAACCCCTTGTTGGATATATGATTTGCAAATATTTTCTCCCAGATGGTGAGTTGTCTTCATTTTGTTCCTGGTTTCCTTTGCATTGCAGAAGCTCTTTAGTCAGATGAAGTCCCACTTGTTTATTCTTTCTTTTGTTTCCTTTGTCCGAGTAGACATAGTATTCGAAAAGATGCTTCTAAGACTGATGTCAAAGGGTATACTGCCTATATTTTCTTCTAGTAGTTTTATGTTTTCATGTCTTACCTTCAAGTCTTTGATCCATTTTGAGTTAATTTTTGTGTATGGCAAAAGATAATGGTCCACTTTCATTCTTTTGCATGTGGTTGTTCAGTTTCCCCAACACCATTTATTGGAGAGACTATCTTTTCTCTATTGTATATTCTTAGCACCTTTGTCAAAGATTAGCTGTCTGTATGTATGGTGAAAGATAATGGTCTATTTTCATTCTTTTGCAAGTGGTTGTCCAGTTTTCCTGCCATCGTTTTTCCCAACACCATTTATTGAAGAGATTTTCCTTCAATGCAAGAGATTGTATGTTTTTACCTCCTTTATTGAAGATTAGGTGTCCATTGATGTGTGATTTTATTTCTGGGCTTTCAATTCTGTTCCATTGATCTGTGTGTCTGTTTTTGTACCTGTACTATGCTGTTTTGATTACTGTAGCTTTGTAGTATATTTTGAAGTCAGAGATTGTGATGTCTCCAACTTTGTTTTTTTTCTCAGGATTGCTTTAGCTATTTGTTGCCCCATATGAATTTTAGGATTCTTTGTTCTGTTTCCACAAAGAATAGCATGGGGATTCTGATTGGGATTGCATTGAATTTGTAGATTGCTTTAGGGAGTATGGACATTTTAACTGTGCGTATTCTTCCGATTCATGTTCATGGAATAACTTTCCATTTCTTTATGTATCATTGATTTCTTTCAGTAATGTCTTATAGTTTTCCTTGAATACATCTTTCACCTCGTTGGTTAAATTTATTCCTAGATATGTTATTCTTTTTGTTGAGATTGTAAATTGGATTGTATTCTTGACTTCTGTTTATGTTAGTTCATTATGAGAATATACAAATGCAACTGATTTTTGTAAGTTGATTTTGTACCCTGCAACTTTTCTGTAGTTGTTGATTATTTATGATAATTTTAAGATGGATTCTTTAGGGTTTTCTACATATAAATTCATGTCATCTGCAAACAGCAAGAATTTCTCTTTTTCTTTGCCAGTTTGGATACCTTTTATTTCTTTTTCTTGACTAATTGCTTGGGCCAAAACCTCCAGTACTATGTTGAATAAGAGTGGTGAGAGTGGGCACCCTTGTCTTCTTCCTGTTCTCAGAGGGATGGCTTTCAGTTTTTCCCCATTGAGTATGATGTTGGTTGTGGGTTTGCCATGTATGGCCTTTATTATATTGAGGTAGTTTCCTTCTATACCCATTTTATTGAGAGTTTTTATCATAATTGTGTGTTAGATCTCGTCAAATGCTTTCTCAGTATCTATTAAGATGATCATTTTTTTTACTCCTCATTTTTTTAGAAGACATCTTGTCCTGGACTTTTGTTTTTTGGGTGGTTTTTGATTATTGTTTCACTCTCTTTACTTGTGATTGGTCTATTCATATTCTCTCTTTCTTCTTGATTCAGTTTTGGGAGGTTGTGTGAGTCTAAGAATTTATCCGTTTCTTCTAGATTGTCCAATTTGTTGACATATGGATTTTATAGTATTCTCTTATAATCCTTTGTATTTCTGTTGTAATGTCTCCTCTTTCATTTCTAATTTTATTTATTTGAGCCTTCTTTTTTTTTTTTCTTAGTGAGTCTGGGTAAGAGTTTGTCATTTTGTTTGTCTTCTCAGAGAGCCACCTCTTAGTTTCATTGATCCTTTCTACTGTTTTTTTGGTTTCAATTTCATTTATTTCTGCTCTAATTTTTCTTATTTCTCTCCTTCTGCTCATCTTGGCCTTTGTTTGTTCTTCTTTTTATAATTCTGTTAGGTGTAGTTTAAGATTGCTTAGTTGAGATTTTTCTTGCTTGCTAAGGGAGCCTGTGTTGCTATGAATTCCCCCCTTAGGATCACTTTTGCTGCATCCTATGTAAGTTCGTATATTGTAATTTTATTTTCATTTGTCTCCAGGTATTTTTTGATTTCTCCTTTAATGTCTTCAGTGATCTTTTGGTTGTTCAGTAGCATGTTATTTAGTCTCTACGTATTTGTTGCTTTCCTAGCTTTTTTCTTGTAGTTGATTTCTAGTTTCATAGTATCATTGTCAGAAAAGATACTCGACATGGGTCCTGTCTTCCTAAATTTATTGAGGCTTGCCTTGTTTCCTAACATATGGTCTGTCTCTGAGTGTGTTCCATTTGCACTTGAGAGGAATGTGTATTCTGCTGTTTGTGGGTGGAGTGTTCTATATACATATATTAAGTCCATCTGGTCTAGTTTTTTGTTTAATTCCACTATTTCTTGTTGACTTTCTGTCTAGATGATCTACCCATTGATGTAAGTTGGGTGTTCAGGTCCCCTAATATTATTGTGCTGTTGTTAATATCTACTTTTAGGTCTGTTAATAGTTGCTTTACCTACTTTGGTGCTCGTGTGGTAGGTGCATATATATGTATAAGTGTTATTTCCTCTTGGTGGAGTATCTCTTTTATCATTATGTACTGCCCCTCTTTGTTACTCATTGCCTTTTTTATCTTCTAGTCTACTTTATCTGATATAAGGATGGCAACACCTGCTTTCTTTTGTTTGCCGTTAGCTTGGAATATCATCTTCCACCCCCTCACTCTGAGTCTGTCTTTACAGCTGAGATATGTTTCCTGGAGGCAGCACATTGTTGGGGCTTGTTTTTTAACCCATCCCACATCTGTGTCTTTTTATTGGAGTATTCAATCCATTTACAATTAGAGTGATTATTGATATATGAGGGCTTAATACTGCCATTTTATCACTTGTTTTCTTGTTGTTCTATATTTCCCTTGATTCTTGTCCTGTGTATTTCAGACTGCCAATTCAGTTGGGTGGTTCTCTATGATGGTTTTCTCAGTTTTCTCTGTATTTATCATTTGTGTCTCTGTTCTGATTATTTGTCTAGTGTTTACCATGAGGTTTATATAAAAGATCTCCTAGGTGAGATAGTCCATTTTCTGATAGCCTCTTATTTCCTTAGTCTAAGCAGGTCCCATCCCTTTCCTCTTCCCCTAAGTTATTGTCTAAGTTATTGTCACAACTTATTCCATTTTGTGTTATAAGTTTCTGGTTAAAATGAAGTGATTGTAGTTATTCTTGATGTTTTCCTTCCCTTTGTATAATTAAGTGTTTGCTAAGCTGTTCTGATAGAGATCTGCAATTTTCTGATTTTGTCTGCCTATTTATCTCCTTGCTCAAGTCTTTCTAAACCCTTTCTTTTTTTTTTTTCAGATATAAGGGCCTTCTTGATCACTTCTTGTGTGTTTAGGGGGGGACTTGTAGCAATGAACTCCTACAGCTTTTGGTTATCTGGGAAAGTTTTTATTTCTCCATCATATCTGAAGGATATTTTTGCTGAGTAGAGTGTTCTTTCCTGAAGGTTTTTGTCATTCAGAACTTTGAATATATCATTCTACTCTCTCCTAGCCTGTAAGGTTTCTGCTAAGAAATCCACTGAATGCCTGATAGGGCATCCTTTGTATGCTATTTTCTTCTGCCTTGCTGCCCTCAATATTTTTTCTTTGTCATTGACTTTTGTCAGTTTTGCTAATACATGCCTTGGAGAAGATCTGTTTACATTGATGAAATTAGGGGTTCTATTAGCTTCTTTTACTTGTAATTACAGCTTATTCCCCAGGTTTTGGAAGTTCTCAGCTATTATTCCTGTGAAAAAGCTCTCTGCTTTTTCAGCAAGAAACACCTTTTTCAGAAAGAAAAACTTTTCTCCCTCTGGAATATCTATAATCCTTATGTTGTTTGTCCTAATTGAGTTAGGTATTTCTTGGAGAATTTCTTCATTTCTTTTTAGTCTTATTTCTGTCTCCTCCTCCCTCTGAAGCATTTGTATATTTCTGTTGTCTAAATTGCTGATTCCCTCTGCCATAATGTCAGCTCTCTTATTTAAGGACTCCAGATTTTTCTTTATCTCATTCGTTATTTTTTTTTCATCTCCAACATTTCTGAATGCTTTTTTCTTTATAGTTTGTCTCTTTTGTGAAGAATTTCCTCTGTTCATTAATTTTATTCCTGATTTCATTGAACTGTCCCTCTGAGTTTTCTTGCAACTCATTGAGTTTTTTTTAGATTAGCTATTTTGAATTCTCTCTCATTTACATTGTAAATTTCTGTGCCTTCAGGTTTGATTTCTGGGTGTTTGTCTTTTTCCTTCTGGTGGGGAGTATTAATATACCTCTTCATACTATTTGATGGATTGGATTTATTCCTTTTCATAGTGGTATTATCTCATCATAGATTCCACCTACTGCCACTGGGTGGCTTGGGGAGCTGTGTATTATAGGTTTGCCATGATCCCTGGGAGCTGTGCCTGTCTGAGCCTGGGCCACTCCTTGGGTCCACAGTGGCATTGTGGGCTCTCCCACTGGACAGGAAAGGAAACACATGGGGGCTCAGGGCTGCTGCTACCTGTTCCCACCATCCTTCTGAGATGCACTCCCAGCTTCAGGGCTACTGTATTATATGGGTGTTCATAGCAGCCAGGAAATCCTTAGCTGGGGCATGTAGAACCTCTACCACCTCTTTCTAGGTCACACTTGCCGTTGTGCTTGGTGGGTGGGGCTTCCCTTTGGGGTCCAAGCCTGGGTCACTCCCTGGGTCTACGGTGGCACCATAGGCTCTCCCACCAGATGAGAAAGCAATCATGCAGGGGCTTAGGGCTGCTACCACCTGCTCTCACAGTCCTGCTGAGATGCACTCCCACCTTTGAGGCTGCAGCAGTGCTATGGGCATTAGTGGCAGCTGGGAAATTGTTTGCTCAGTTGCACAGATTCGCTGCTGCCTCTTCTTAAGTTGCACTAGCCATTGTGTTTGGTGGGCGGGGCCTTCCCCTGGGGTTTGAGCCTGGGCCACTCCCTGGGACTGTGGCAACACTGTGGGCTCTCACCCTGGATGGTAAAGCAATCACACAAGTGCTCAGGGCTGCCCTCACCTGTTCCTGCAGTTATGCCGAGGTTATCTTCTACCCTCAGGGCTGCAGTGGTACTATGGGTGCTCCAGCCGGGAGAGGAGTTGGACATGTGCACAGGGCTGCCAGTGGGCCGGAGAGTGGTCACCTATCTCCACCACCTCACCAGGTGTAGTCCATCCACCTTCAGATGAATAGCTGCATGGGTCCCTCAGGGTTCCTTTTGTGCTGCATGGATATACACCATTGATCAATGAATGTCTATTTTGTTGTAATTCAAAGGGGGAGAGATAAAGGGAATAGCTCACTCCACCATGTTGCTGATGTCAAGAACCTGGAAATCACACAGCACACCTGGGGCCACACAGTAAGATTGCAGATAGAGAGAGAGTTCAATTGACTTATTTTTGAGTTCACTGATTCTTTCTTCTACTTGGTCAAGTCCATTGTTGAAGCTCTCTGTGGAATTCTTCAGTTTGGTCATTGCATCAGCCATTGGATTTCTGTTTGTTTGGGGTTTTTTAATGGTTTCTATTTCGTTGTTGAACTTCTGATTTTGTTCATGTATTGTTTTTCCAATTTTATTGAGTCATATGTCTGTTTTTCTCATAGTTCTCTGAATTTATTTAAGAGGATTATTCTGAATTCTTTGTCACTCAGTTCATAGATCTCCATCACTTTAGGTTCAGTCATTGGAGCATATTAGTTTCCTTTGATCCTGGAAGTTTACTTGATTCTTTGTGATATTTGTATCCTTGCATTGGTATCTGTGCATTTGAGGAAGCCATCTACCCTTCTAGCCTTTCTCAGCAGTTGTGTGGAGCTACTGATGTACTTCTTTGTCATGGCTGACTTTAGGATGTGCTGCACAGCTTCCTGGCATCCCAGGCTAGGCCTCCTGGTCATGAGGGGCTGGAGGTTATGCTTAGCAGTTGGGTTCAACCAGTAACTTGCTTCCTTGTGTGAGTGGGTCTCTAAGAATGAGTCAATGGCTAGGGACCCAAACCCAGCAGAACTGTCTGTTGAGTTTCCCAGCCGTAAAGGGCCCCTGGCTCAGCTCTGCAGGTGAGCAGAGTCATTGGTTGGCATCTGCTAAGGCACTACACCATCATGAACACAGAGTGCTTGTTGCTATGAACCTCTCTTCTCTTCACTGTCTTTGGCTAATCCCCCCGCTGATCCCTATGAAACCTCCTGGTACTCATTCTGGAATGCTGGGGGATGTGGGTGTTCACCTTGGGATCTCCTTTCTCCACTGGAAAAACTGCATGCCAGGGGGAATCCCTTGTGTGATGCTGTGCCAGCCTGGGAGAAGGGCAATATGGTCAAATTGAAATTGCTCCTCTTATCTTTGTATTGCAGTTTTTCTCAGTTTTTGTGCTCCAAGGCTGTGCTTCAGCATCACCCCTGGGTTCTGTGCTCTTGACAGTGATATGTTTATGGATATTTACTAGTTCCTTTTTCTGTGAAGGGGACCAAAGTAGGAAAATACCTATTTCTCCATCTTGCTGACGTCACTCCTCCTTTTTTTCTTGATCAGTGTAGCTATAGGTTTATTAATTCCACTGTTTTCTTTAAAAACTCAGCTTTTAATTTCCTTGATTTTTCTTTATTGTTTTTTGATGTTTAACATTTCATTGGTGTACTCATTATTTCCTTCCTTATGGTTACTTTGGGTTTAATTTACTCTCCTTTTTCATCCTTTTAAAGTAGAAGCTTAGATTATTGATTTTGGACCTCTTTTCTTTCATAAAAATAAAGCCTTAAAGCTATAAATTTTGGGCCGGCCCTGTGGCTCAGTGGTTAAGTTCACGCGCTCCACTGTGGCGGCCCAGGGTTTCACCAGTTCAGATCCTGGGTACAGACATGGCACCACTCGTCAGACCATGTTGAGGCAGCATCCCACATGCCACAACTAGAAGGACCTGCAACTAAGATCTACAACTATGTACCAGGGGGATTTGGGGAGATAAAATAGGAAAAAAATTAAAAAAAGATTGGCAATGGTTGTTAGCTCAGGTGCCAATCTTTTAAAAAAAAAAAAGCTATAAATTTCTTTCTAGGCCCTTCTTCAGCAGCATCTCACAAGATTTTTTTTTTTAAAGATTTTATTTTTTCCTTTTTCTCCCCAAAGCCCCCCAGTACATAGTTGTATATTCTTCATTGTGGGTCCTTCTAGTTGTGGCATGTGGGACGCTGCCTCAGCGTGGTCTGACGAGCAGTGCCATGTCCACGCCCAGGATTCGAACCAACGAAACACTGGGCCACTTGCAGCGGAGCGCGCGAACTTAACCACTCGGCCACGGGGCCAGCCCCCATCTCACAAGATTTTTTATGCTGTATTTTCATTTTCATTCAGTTAATATATATGTTTTTGTGATTTCTTCTTTGATTGTGAGCAGATAATATACTCTCTGATTTTGATCTTTCTTTGTTGATATTGCTTTATTGTCCATCATATTTTATATCTTGGTGAATGTATCTTGCACCCTTGAAAAGAAAATGTTTTCTGGTGTTGGTTTGGAGTGGAATGTTGTAGTATTGTCAGTTAGATACATTTGATTGATAATGTTGCTCAAGTCTTTATTCTTACAGTGTTTCTTACAGTTGATCTATCAATTGCTAATAGAGAAGCTTTAAAAATCTCCAAATATATGTGTAGATTTCTCTATTTCTCCTTTCATTTCTATCAGTTTTACTTCATATATTTTGAAGTTTTCTAATTAAGAACATTCACATTTAGGATTATATAATTTATTTTTCTATTGAAGTATAGTTGAAATACAATACTGTATTAGTTTCAGGTGTACACAGTGATTTGACATTTATGTACCTTATGAAATGATCACCCTGACAAGACTAGTAATCATCTGTCATCATAAAAAATTATTACAATATTGTTGACTATATTCCCTATGCTGTATATTACATCCCCTTGACTTATTTATTTTGTGACTAGAAGTTTGTACTTCTTAATCCCCTTCATCTATTTTGCCCTTCCTCCCACCCTTCTCCCCTCTGGCAACCACCAGTTTGTTCTTTTTATCTATGAGTCTGTTTCTGTTTGTTTTATTTGTTTGTTTTATTTTGTTTTAGATTCCACATATAAGTGAAATCATATGGTATTCTTTCTCTGTCTGACTTATTTTACTACATTGAGGATTATTATGTCTTCTCGGTGAATCAACCCTTTAACATTATGAAATGTCCCTTTTTATCCTTAGCAATATTGCTTGTTCTGAAATCTATTTTGTCTCTTTAATAATTAATATAGCAACTCCAGCTTTCACCTTATTGTTTACATAGTATATCCTTTCTTATCCTTTTACTATGAACTTACCTTTGTGTTCATGTTTAAAGTGGGTTTCTTTTGGACATATTATAGTTGAGTTTTGCTTTTTTTATATACTCTGACAATTTACATCTTTTAATTGTTTTGTTTTGTCCACTTACATTTAATGTAATTATTGATAAACTTGGTTTTGTTCATTAATCTTCTTTATTTTCTAGTTTTTCCTGTCTAGTTTTGTTCCGTTTTTCTCTCAATTAACTGAATATTTTTAAAATGTCATTTTATCTTCATTATTGGCTTATTTCCTATAACTGATTGGCTTATTTATTTTTACTTGTTCTGTGATTTACAATGTGGATCTTTAATTTATCACAATTTACGTTCAAATAAAATTGTTGCACTTCTCCTGTAGTATATTATACTTCCTTTTCCTTCCTCCTGTCTTTTGGTTATTGTTGTCATAGATTTTACTTCTTCATATATTGTAAATCCTACATGCCCTTGTCATAATTTTTGCTTTAGACAGTCAATTATCTTTTACAGAAATTTAAAAATAAGAAATAATGTATTTTATACTTGAACACATTTTTACCATTTCAAGTGCTTTTTTTTATTCCTTCAAATAGATCCAAGTTTTCATCTATTATGTTCCTTCTGCCTGAAAAACTTCCATTAGTATTTCTTACAATGAAGTTTTTCTGGTAACTTATTCACTTAACTTTTATTTGTCTGAAAATATTTTATTTTGTCTTTACTTTTGAAAGATATTTCATTAGATTAAAATTCTCCAATGGCAGTTTTTTTGAGCAAGGTATGTGAAATGTAAAAGAACATGATGCATCATGATGACTACATGGAGTTTAATGATGCTGGATGGTGAAATGCTGAAACAAGAAATTGCAAGATGACACTGTTGAGGTAGACAAGAAGTAGGTGAAAGAGGGCTTTACATACATATTAAGGAACTTGCATGTTATATCGTAGGACAGTGGAAAGTCACCAAGTGATTTTGAACAGAGATGGCTTGACCAGATTTTTGTTTCAGATAAGTCACTGTAGAAGCTGCATGGAATGTGACTTTCATACAGGAAGCCATGCTGTTGCAGTTGTCCAAATTAATACTACTAATATTAATTGGGGGGGTTATTGCCATATTCCAGAAGTGTGTTAATAACAGTGAATGCACACAATAATAAATATTTTTCCTATTATACAGATGAATTAACTGAGACACAGAGAAATTAACAGGTTAAGCCAGGGTTGAAGGCAAATCCTCTAACTCTATGATGGCTCCTGAATCTTTCCGCTATACAAGTTAGAGATAATAAGGGCTAATGGCATCTGGATGGACTAAAGACATATTGAGAAGATAAAATTAGCAGAGTTTGATGCTTAATTGATTGTGAGTGATGACAGAGCCGAAGTTAAAAATTGCTCTCGTATTTCTACCTTAGTGAATGAGACTGATGACACATTAGTACCACCCACTGAAATAAGTAGAACCAGTTTAATTGAAGAAGTAATGAGTTCACTTTTTCATATATTTAGTTTGAGGTGCCTGTAGGACATCCAGGTGGAACTGTACAGAAGGTGATTTTATGTACAAGTTTAAAATTAATAAGATAGGTGTGGGTTGAATATTAACTTTTGGAGTCATTTATAAACATAATTTCCTAGAGAACTAGTGTAAAGTAAAAAGAGCAGAGGGCTCAGACATGTGTACATAATATCTGGTAAAAATTTAAAGTTTAAGATTTGGTAGTGCTATTCAAATTGCTTTACGTCCCAAGTTCTGTTTTTTATAAAATGTTTGTCGTTATATAATAGCCATCACTAAGCAATTATGCACATAATAAAGCATATTGAATCAAGATGGTGAAGTTAAGATATATTTAGATGTGATACTTGAATTTAAGAACTCTAAATCATGAAAGACAATTTTAGGATAAATAGATTAATATTTATCTTTTTTCACAATAATAAACTTATCAAATTATTATGCTAAAAGATATTTCAGCATGAAAATGTGAATAAATTTAAGATAATTATGAGTCCTCTACTCTTTTAAGTCCTCTCTTCTTGAGAGAAAAGAGCATCACTTATTGATTTTTGCATCCCTAATGTCTACTATATACTCAGTCTTTGTCTGCGAACAATAGTTCTTTAAATAGTAAATCCCAAAGGGATGGAACTTCAAGATTAGTCTCTGCATACTTAACCTTTTGAATTAGTGCCATATGTACTTTCGATGCTACTGTGGATATTGAATTCTGAACTTATATAGAAAATGTCTTAAACTTATATGACATTAAAATAATACAGCACATGTATTCATTTTTTTAAACATGGGAAATTGATAAAGTAATTATTGAAATCTTTCATCTTTACAGCAATGTTCCCTTTTGTCTGACATCAAGCATGAGAAATGTCTGTAACTTAAATGTTGGGTCTAATAGATTTAGAAGTGTCTAATTTAATTTAAAATCAAATTTTGAACAAGATGTTTGAGTTTATGCCTTGGTATGTGTGTAGCAGAGTAATGGATTATGTAATGTCTGAAGTAGGGGAAAACCCACAATATTACTTTTCAACTCAGCACTTTCTAATATTTACTTAGATTGTTTTAATTTTTGCTTGATATTTACATTAGGCACTAAATACACAATATAATACTTCTTGTAATTAATCTATAAGTATGTAATATATGTTTATGTATGCAGTTTTATATATAATACACATATAATAATATTTATACATAATAAAAACAAAAATTACCATTTACCCTTTTCTCTCATGATGCTATCTTCTTCAGACAGTCATGTTTAACATGTACATTTCTAGTCTGTACATTCACATATATAAATTTGTTTGTTTTTATGGAAATAAGATGTTTCTATATGCTTTGTTTTTTAAATTTAATGTTGTATTTCTCTATATTTATGAACTCCATTTTGTACCTTTTGTTTATCTATTCCCACTTTGTATTTATTTGTTTTTTGTTGAGGAAGACTCACCCTAAGCTAACATCTGCTGCCAATCTTCCTATCTTTTATGTGAGCTGCCACCATAACATGGCTACTGACAGACAAGTAGTGTAGGTCTGTGCCTGGGAACCAAACCCGGGTCACCAAAGTGGAGCATACTGAACTTAACCACGAAGCCACTGGGACTGTCCCGATTCCCATTTTAGTTACTGTAGCTTCATAATGTGTTTGACACCAGGTAAGACATTGTTTCACATTTTCAAGATTTTTTCATCATTTTTGTACATTTCTCTCCCAACTGAACATGAGAAATATTTTTGTTTCATAAAAATATGTATTGGGATTTTGATGTGAGCTCATTGAATTTATAGATAAGAACATAATATTTCGTTCCATTTAGTAAGGTTTTTATTGTATCCATCAGTGTAGATTTTTTTCTTCATAGAGTCTTTTTTTAATATCTAGGTTTTTTTATTATTGCTAACTTGTAAATGGGATCTTTTTTCATTATATTTTCTAATTCACTATTGTTGGAGCCAGAAAAACCATTATTATTTTTTCTTTTTGATGAGGAAGATTGGCCCTGAGCCAATATCTGTTGCCAATCTTCCTCTATTTTTTGTGTATGGGGCACCACGACAGCATGGCTTGATGAACAGTGTATAGATCCACACCTGAGATCTAAACTTGTGAACCCCAGGTCACCAAAGCAGAGCATGTGAACGTAACCACTATGCCACTGGGCCAGCCCCAACCATTAATTGTTTCAATGTTGATCTTATATCTGGCTACTTTAACATTTTTATTAGCTTCAGCAGTGTGTTTTGAATTTTCTATGCAGACAATTATAATTTCTTCAAATAATTCATACTTTGTCTCTTTCTTTCCAATATCTACCTCTAGATTTACTTATTTATGTATCTTGTTTTGGCTAGGGTGTCCAATAAAATCTTAGATAGTATTGGTAATAGTGGGTGCCCTTTCTCAGTCTTGACTTTAGTAGAAAAGCTTCTAATATTTTATCAGTAAACATAATATTGTTTCCTCTTATTTCTACGTTTTAAAGTTAATCTTTGTAAATTTGTAATGGGTGTTGAATTTTATCAATTTTTCTTTGATCTGCTGAGATGAAACTGCCTAGATTCAAATCCTGATTCTGCTGCTTACCAGTTTTATGACCTTGAAGTTACTTAACTTTATGCATTGGTTTCCGTAGCTGTAAACTGGGAAATTGTGATAAATTAAAAAAGTTATTATTTATAAAGTATTTAGAACAGTACCTGGCTCCTTGTAAGCACTATATAAGAGTTTCCCATTATTATTTTTTCTTTAATTTTTAAATATATAGTTAATATATATTTGTTGATATATAGTGATTTACGTAATAGACTTCTTAAAGTTGAGCTATCCTTACATTCTTAAAATAACCCTTGCTTGATCATGAATAGTATTTTTTTGATAAGTTGTTATATTCAATGGCTAATATTTTATTTAGGATTTCTGAATTTATGTTCCTAAATTAAATTGACCAGGAGGTTTGTGTGTGTGTGTGTGTGTTGTTTCATCCAGTTTTGGTATTGTGGTTTGTCTAGTCTCATAGATTGACTGAATTTATTTCTTAACCTGATCATTCAAGGTTTAAGTTTAGTGAGAACATGAACCTAAATGCTTCTTTAATATTGTTTCTTGGTTTTTGTTTCATATTTTGTAGAACATTGAATAATATCAGTAGTAGTTTTGGAAATTTTTCTCACATTACTATGTTATGGAAACCAATAGAAAAATTTAGTCTTTTGGTGGAATAAAGAGGTTCTTTCTCAGGTCTTAAGGTTGTTAAGATTCAACTTTTATGAATTAATTTTTTAAAACCCTCTCTTATTGAAGACAATTATAATTTATTCTCCAGTTGAGAAAATTTTTCCTTTACTGTAAGAATCAAGAAATAGTAATTTCATTAATGTATCCTAATTCTTCTGTTATTTTATTGCAGTTATAAAAACATATAGCTTGGGGGCCAGCTCCATGGCCGAGTGGTTAAGTTCGCGGGCTCCGCTGCGGCAGCCCAGGGTTCGGATCCTGGGCGCGGACATGGCGCCACTTGTCAGGCCACGTTGAGGTGGCATCCCACATCCCACAACTAGAAGGACCTGCAACTAAGATATACAACTATGTATGGGGGGGTTTGGGGAGATAAAGCAGAAAAAAAAAAAAAAAGATTGGCAACAGTTGTTAGCTCAGGTGCCAATCTTTTAAAAAATATATATATAGCTTAAGTAAATTAGAAAATATTTCATAACTTTGATAAAAGTGATTTATTGCCATCATAGACTACAATATTTTAATTATGAAGCTTGAAATATCATGAATCTAGTCATTGTGATTTAATTTTTCTCATCTTTCATAAAAATTATTTCTAAGTTTAACATTACACAATTCTAAAGTCAGTAGTCTTAATTAGAATTCTGTGATCAACAAAAACAAAACACTTTTGGGGCCAGCCATGTGGCTGAGTGGTTAAAGTTCCGTGTGCTCCACTTTGACAGCCCGGGTTCACGAGTTCAGATCTGGGTGCGGACCTGCTCCACTCATCAGCCATGCTATGGAGGCATCCCACATACAAAATAGAGGAAGATTGGCAACAGACGTTAGCTCAGGGTGAATCTTCCTCACCAAAAAAACCCACAACAAACCAATTTTAACACATCTTATTACATGCAAAAGAGAAGTTGAATAAATGGAGGTTAGAAGAAGGGATAGACAACATCCGAGTTATATTAACTTTGGTTTCACATCCTGCAGAGAACTTATTGTAAACATTTCTTTTTCATTATTTGAGTAAGTGCAAAATTGTTGTTCTTTTTATCAAAGATCAGTTGACTATATTTATGTGAGTTTGTTTCTGGGTTCTTTATTCTGTTCTCTTTATCTGTGTTTCTGTTCTTTTGCCAATAACCACACTGTCCTGATTACTGTAGCTTTATTGTAAGTATTAAAATTGCTAGTGTGAGTCTTCCAACTTTGATTTTTCTTTGATAGTCTGTTGGCTATGCTGGGTCTTTTGCTTTTCCATATAAACATTAGAATCAGTTTTTTGATATCTGCAAAAATAGCTTGCTGGGATTTTGTTTGGGATTTCATTGAATCTAGAGATCAAATTGGGAAGAATTGACATCCTAACAGTATTGAGTCTTCCAATTCACAAACAGAATATCTCTCCGTATATTTAGATCTTTGATTTATTTTATCAGAATTTTGTAATTTTCTGTATATAGATCCTGAAGTTATTTTTTTAAATATATAGCGAAGTATTTAATTTTTTGGTGCTATTGTAAATGGTATTATGTTTTAAACTTCTGATTCCAGTTGCTCTTTGCTGTATATGAAGAAGCAACTGACTTTTGTACGTTAACCTCACATTCTGCAACTTTACTATACTTTCTACTTAGTTCCAGGAATTTTTTTGGTCTGATATTTTCTACAGAGATAATCCTGTCATCTGTGAACAAAGACAATTTTATTTCTTCTTTCCCAATCTCTATTCCTTTCTACTTTTTTTTTTTTCTTACTGCACTAGCTAAGATTTCCAGTATGATGTTGAATAGGTATGAATAGGTGAAAGAACACCCTTTGTTTGAAAGTTATCAGTGTTAGGGTGAGAGTGTCTAGTTTCTCACCATTAAATATGATGCCTATAGGTGTTCTTTAATAGTTATTATTTATCAAGTTGAAGAAGTTGCCTTCTATGTCTTGCTTGCTGAGAGCTTTTATCATGAATAGGAGTTGGATTTTAGCAAATGGTTTTTCTGTATCAATTGATATCATTATATGATTTTTTAAAGTTAGCCTGTTGATGTGATGGAAAATATTGGTTGATTTTCAAATGTTAAACCAGTCTTGGATACCTGAAATAAAACCCAAATGGTCATGGTGTATAGGTCTCTTTATAATTGTTGGATTTGATTTGCTGACATTTTGTTGAAGATAGTTTCATGATAATATTAGTCTTTATTTTCCTTTCTTGTAATATTTTTATCTGATTTTCGTATTAGGGTAATGCTGGCTTCACAGAATGAGTTAGGAAGTGTTCCCTCTGCCTCTCTTTTCTGGAAAATATTGTGGAAAATTGGTATAGTTTCTTCCTCAAATGTTTGATTGAATTCACCATGAAATCGTCTTGGCCTGGTGTTTTCTATTTTGAAAGGTTATTAATTAGTGATTCAATTATTTTATATATATGCCTATTCAGATTATAAATTTCTCTTTGTGTGAGTTTTGGTAGTTTATGTCTTTCAGGAATTGGTCCGTTTCAGCTAAGTTATCAAATTTGTTAACATAGAGTTGTTCATAGTCTTCCTTTATTATTATTTTTAAATATCCAAGGGATCAGTAGTGATGACCCATCTTTCTGATATTGGTAATCTGTGTCTTCTCTCTGTTTTAGTTGGTTAGCTTGACTAGAGATTTATCAATTTTATTGATCTTTTCAACAAATCAGCTTTGGTTTCTTTATTGTTTTCAATTTCTTCAATTTCTGCTCTAATTTTTATTATTTCTTCTCTTCTATTTGTTTTAGGCTTCAGTGCTCTTCTTTCTTTAGTTCTCTAAGGTGGAAACATAGATGATTGATTTTTAATCTTTCTTATTTTCGAATATATGCATTCAATGCTATGAATTTCCCCCTAAGCACTGCTTTTGCTGCATTCCACAAATTTTGATAAGTTGTATTTTCATTTTCATTTAGTGCAAAATAGTTTTGAATTTTTCCTGAAACTTCTTTGACACATGTTATTTGGAAATGTGTTCTTTGATCTCCAAGTATTTTAAGATTTGCCAACTATCTTTATGTTACTGATTTCTAGTTTAATTCCATTGTGATCTAAGAATATATTTTGTATGATTCCTATTCTTTTAAACTTGTTAAGGTATGTTTTATGGCTTATAATATGGTCTATCTTGGTGAGTATTCCTTGAAAGCTTGAGAAAAATATATATTCTGCAGTCGTTGGATGGAGTATTCTATAAATGTCATTTGGATGAAATTGCTTGATAGTGCTGCTGAGGTCAACAATATCCTTACTGATTTTTTTTTCCTGTGTGATCAATTACTGAAGAAAATGTGTGGAAGTCTCCAACTATAATAGTGGATTTGTGTATTTCCCTATGCATTTCTGTCAGTTTTTGACTCAAATGTTTTGACACTCTCTTGTTAAATGCATGCACACTGCGGATTTTTGTCTTCTTGGAGAATTGACCCTTTTATCATTATGTAATGTTATTCTTTATCCCTGAGAATTTTCCTTTTTCTGAATTGTACTTTGTCTGAAATTAATATAGCTACTCCAACTTTCTTTTGATTTATGTTAGCATGGTATATCTTTCTCCATCCATCCCTTACTTTTAACCTAGCTGGGTCTTTATATTTATAGTAGATTTCTTATGTTTAACATATAGTTGGGTCTTGTATTTTTATTCACTGTGACAATCTTTGTCTTTTAATTGACGTATTTAGATCATTCATATTTAAAGTGATTATTAATATAGTTGGATTAATATGTACCATGTATGTAACTGTTTTTTATTTGTTGCACTTTGTTTCTTTTTCTCTCTTCTTTAGTTTTAAGCATTGTATATGATTCCATTTTATCTGTTCTCATAGCTTATCAATTATATTTCTTTTAAAAAATTTTAATGATTGCTCTTGAGTTTTAATATAAGAATTTCATATGAAATATACTTAGTAATATACATAACTATATAAAATTTGTATATAAATACATAAAAATCTATAAATTTATCTATATATTTATAAACTTACATATATGTTATAATAATCACCTTCAAATAATGGTATCCTGCCTTGTATGTAGTACAGGTACCTTATAACAGCATACTTTCAATTCCCCATTCCTGACCCTTATGACATTGCTGTCCTTCATTTCACTTGGCCATTTACTATAATCATCAAAATATTGTTACTATTATTACCTTTAACAAACAGTAATCTTTTGTATTAATTAAGAATAAGAAAAATAGATTTTAATTTTGTTTCATTTACCTTTTCTGATGCCCTTCTTTTCTGTATGTAGATTCACATTTCTGATCTATGTCATTTCCCTTTTCCTGAAGAACTTTTAGTATTTCTTGCAGTGCAGATCTTGTTGATAATAAATTTCCTCAGTTTTGTTTGTTTGAGAAAATATTTATATATCCTTCACTTTTGAAGAATACTTTTACTGGATATAGAATCTGCAAGGTTTCTGATCAGAAATTGCTATAATTCCTACCCTTGTTACTTGATAGGTAAGGTGGGGTTTTTTCCCTCTGGCTCTTTTCAAGATTTTCTCTGTGTCTTTCATCTTCTGTAGTTTCAATATGATATCCATAAGTGTAGATTTGTTAGTATTTATTCTTTTTGATATTGTCTGAATTTCCTGGGTCTGTGTTTTGGTGTCTGTCATTAATTTTGGAAAATACTTGGCCATTATTACTTCAAATATTCATTCTGCTCCATTCTCTCTTTCTTCTACTTCTGGTATTCAAAATACATGTATGTTACACCTTCAGATATTGACCCAGAAATCACTGATGCTCTGTTCTGTTTTGTGGGGTTTTTTAAATTTTCATTCTTTTTAATCTCTGCATTTCAGTTTGGGAAGCTTCTGTTGGCCCATTGTCAAGCTCACAGATTCTTTCCTCAGTGAGTCCAGTCTACTGATGAGACTATCTAAGGCATTCTTTGTTTCTATTACAGTGTTTTTGATTTCTAGAATTTCCTTTTTATTCTTTCTTAGACTTTTATCTTTCTGCCTGCATTACCTATCTGCTATTGCATATTGTCTGCTTTTTCCATTAGAACCCTTAATGTATTAATCATAATTATTTTAAGTCCCCTTTTTGTTAATTCCAAAATTTGTGTCTTATTTGAGCCTAGCTTTGATACTTGTTTTGTCTCTTTTAACTGTGTTTTGCATGCCTTGCCATTTTCAAAGCCAGACATGATGTATTGGGTAATAGGGACTGAGGTAAATAGTCCTTTAATGTAAGATAATAGACATTCTATCAATAACTGTTAATGAGTGAATGAATGATGAATGTATTGCGAGGCCTTACTCTAAAATGAAACTTGTGGTTCTTTTAAGGCTTTATACCCTTTAGAAGAAGCAAATTAACTTATTTTTTTCTGGTATGAAAACATCTTTAGTCAATGGAGTATGACTGAAGCATTTAATTGTCAGTTGATTAAGCTTCAGAGCCATATAGTGCCATTGTTACTTGCCCAAACTAATAATACCATGCATGGCAATGCTGTTTTCTTATTTCTCCCCATTTATATTAGATTTTGTTGATCTATTATAAAATTTTTATATTTTTCAAATTAGAACATATTGCTATTATTATTAAAATTGTACCCCATTATTGTCTTTTAATGAATATTACATTTGATCAGGGCCAGTAAGATGCCAAAATTATGTTACCTATCTGTCCACACATACGCATACATGCACATGCATATAAACAGTTATATATTATGTATACAATATACATTTTCATATCTTGGCGGTCACATATGTAGCTAAAACAATAATAATACATAAATACTTTCCTTAGAAAAGTTATTATAGCAAAGTCTAACAATTAAATTATTTCAATAATTAAGCCTTTGCCATGATATGCACTAATGACAAAAAATAGGTAAGACCAATCAGGTAATTACTGCATCAAGTATCTGTAATTACAGAATAAAGTAAGTGTACATGTGTGTGTGTGTATGTTATAGAAGTAATAAACCTACTGAAGTAGAGGTTAGTCAGTATCAACTTTAGGAACTTTGATAAGGCATTCTCTTCATTTTGCTTGAAAATCAAAGAAATGAATTTGGAGGTAGACACTACAGTACTAATTAGTTGGTATGAATTTCAGCTGCTATAAACTAATTCAGTTACATTTTGCCCATAGTACAAGGAAGATTATAATGGCAAAAATTTCCTTGTTCCAGCTACCTTCCCTGTCTTTGCCTTGATTATTATACATGCAAACACAAATGTACACACATATACGCCATACCCAAAATCTTAATATATCTATAATAGCTTGTTTCCTCTGGTCCCTGGCATCTTTATAGTTAGATGAAAGGGAAAAAGTAGAAAGTAGTAGTAGAAAAGATGTAAATGTACTATAGTGATTTCATTAGCTCTGGAAACCTAACTTTCAACTCAGAAGTGTTTATAGTAAGTGGAACATTGCTTATATAGGTATGGAAAGATTCTAGGTCCTAGATTCTGCTAGACACCCTCCTCATTAAATATCTTCCTAAATAAGTTCAGAATCTTGAGTTCACTTAATTCAGTAAATTGTACATATAGTCCAAAAGTAGAATTGAGTTCCAAACTCTGTTTTAGAAAACACATGAGCAAATCGTAATAACCATCCTATTGGGTAACTATTAAATCTGAAAATGTTTGCCAGATGCGGGTATAGAAGGCTCTGAATGCATCCCTTAAATTTTGTCTTTGCTTTATTATAACAAGTGATTCATAGCCAAGATCAGTTGTGAATGAGAACAGATCAAAGAGATTACAAATGGAAAATAATTCCAAAGAAAGATGCCCATTTATTCCCTTGTATTTTTCTGCTACGTTGAGAAGGCTTAGTTTTGAGATTTTGTAGTTTTTGCTACTTATAATTGTCTCATCACTTTTTAAAGAGAAATTTAATCATATTAAAAACATTAGGAAACTATTTTTTAATTCTGTAATTGTATATGTGTTATTTTTTTGAAAAACTGAGTGATCATCTAATTTTTTCCTTTAGTGGCAGAATTTAAAAGTACATGCTCTGTGTACTAGTGATTGTTTTCAAGATAGAGTTTAAAGTACCATGATTATGTAACAGAAACAATGATGTTGACGTATTAGGAACACGGTAAAATTAAGATTGCTTAGATACAAAAATTGCATTAAGCGTTTTAAGATTTTCCTTAGGTATACAGATCTTCTGTTTGGTTTGAAAACATCTGTTATGATTTTAAAAAGAAATCCAGACTAAATTCATATTAAATTTATACTCAGTAGTCTATATTTACTTTTTCATTCTTACAAATCTTCCAAAAGAACCAGTAAGAATTGCGTACTAAATTTGAGTAAGCTATTATTTTGTTTGGCAAAATAGATTATATTATGTTATATTACTTTTGCAATGTTAAATGGTCATATATGGTGAAATGATGTAAAGTACAATCACAAATGAGCTTCCTCTTATGTATCCTAAAAAACAAAAAGATATGGGAAATTCTCTTATATCTCTCTCTATATATATATTTACCATATATAACAAAATTTTTTTCTTAAATATAGTTTCAAAGGAAAAAATTTCATTTGCATAGAAAACTAATTTACTATAGAAAAATATTTGAGAAAAGCATATGTGTCAATAGATTGATGCATATGATAGATTCTCTCTGAGTTACAGAAGCTGAATTTAATGAATAACCTTTACTGCACAGTCTCTCAGTCTCTGTATAGCAACCACCTTGTTTCTGACTGGTGATGCTACATATTATGACCCAAACTCTCCCTTTCCCCTTTTATTGCTTATTATATGATATTATATATTTTTATTACATTATTCACCATTAAGGGAAGTATACATATATGATACTTCCCAAAGTCTGTCTCTCATGGTTTATAGTTGATCAATAGATAGTCTTTCTCTGATGCACAATTTATTTGATTCCAGAGAATTATTGAGCACCTCCTGTATTTACCCTAACATAGAGAGCATTGTGGATACAGAGATGATGAAAACAAAGCTCCTATCCTGAAGGAACACATCTTTTTAATTCACTTTTCCCTTTTCCTACTCTTAATCAATTTTCCAACTCTTCATCAATCATTTCAAGAACATCTTCTTCTAACTCCCATTCATGAACCAAAACAAAAAGCAAAACCACTGGGCTTGGTTGATGTAGTGTTTATAGTATATCTTTATGAAGGAAAATAAGAAAACATAAAGTTTTAAATTTAGACATACTAGAATCAGAACCATTTACCTGTAGAACTTTTGATTATACTTACAAGTCCCCTTTAGAACTCCTTCAGTAACTCTCGCTTATCTTTCCCTTTAGGAAACCTGCTTTTCTTCAAGTGCTACTAATTCTACAGAAGAAATTAAAATATATGCCATTTTGTTTAATTCTTAATTCCAACAGTGTTGTCATATACTATTTTTCACTTCAGAGGCACAGATTTGGTCTATAAAATAGGTTAAATAGGCTTATGTGGGCTATCCTGGACATACTGTAATAATTTATACCATTATTTCTAGAGTAAAATGTTTCAAGTGTCCAAAAATCAGCTTTAAAACTTTAGAACTAAGTCAACTTAGAAAGCCAAGTTGGCTATCTTCTGTATTTGTCTGAGAGGAAAATTTAATTGCTAAGTTTTAGAACAAAGTATTCTTTATATATTCAGATACATGTAATTAATTATGTAGACATTTTATTTTAAAATGTTTTACTTTGAAATACTCTGTGTGTGTGTGTTATAACAGACATCCATGTGCATACCATTCAGATTTAACAAATGTTAATATTGTCCCATATTTATTTTGGGGCTTTTATTGTTGTTATTTTCAAAGGGTCCCTGTGCCAATATCATGTTGTTTTAATTACCATAGTTTTATAACAGATACTGAAGTTCTCCCCTATTTCTTCAAAATCATCTTGGCTCTTTCTGACCCTCTACTTTCCTATATTAATTTTGGAATCCTAGTGTCCATTTCCGTAAAAAATATCTGATAGGATTTTAATTAACCTTTTTATTAAAATGATATTGATAGGTTAACAGGCTATTTACATGATTCCTGAGTGTTTCCCCATGCACTGAATGAATACCTGCCCTCATATGGGGTGAAGTCCAGAACCTAGGTTGCATTTAGTGAGAGGGCCATCCAGGGAGAGTTGTACCCCAGAAAAGAGAAACCCTGCTCAGTAGGGTGAGTGATGAAATCAGGCTAAATGAATAGAGTGCCTTTTTTTTTTTCCTTTAATGGCATAGTTGCAGTTCTTCAGATCCTATGTTAATTAAAATTGTGTTTAAAAATATTGTTTGCGCATGAAAAAAAATGATTAGCAACCAGAGTTTCAAATTCATTATTTCCTACAGAAATTAAACTACTAAAGGTTTTGATCAAACCTGACAAAACAAACCTAATTGCATCATCTTTTACCTTTTAAGCAACACTTCACAGCTACTGTCCTCTCTTTCCCTTCATCCTTGACCCTGTATTTTTGCTTGGAGTACAATGCATAAGCATCAATAGTTCTTAACAAAAGCACACAAAACCGTGAGTAAAATAACACTCTAATAAAGTAACTCAAATAAAGCAACTATGTGTTCCTATGCTACAGACATAAGCTTTTTTCCTCCTAGATTGGTCTAGTTCCCACTACCCTCTGCTGTATAACCAACAGGGCTCTATTTAAAGCAAATTATGTTAACTAATTAATTAAACACATTATATCCAATTCGCATTGTGAGAACTTTACTAGTTTAGTCTGGCAGCAGTGCTTAGATAAAAATTCAGTCAGGAAATTGTTAACATCACAGAAGTCTTGTGGATAGCTGTAAGTGTGTATCCCAAAGAGTGGAGCATAACGGAGCCTGGGTTACATACCCAGGACTTCAATACCCCAAAGCCGAAGGAATCCCTGCTCAAAAAGAAGTAGAATACTGTCCAGGGTCTCAGTCTCAGGAGCAAAGGAAATAAACAAGGGATTCAGTTACTAAGACTCAGGAGTAAATTAGTGTCTTTTTTACAAGAAATAGGAGCAGAGCCCAACAAATACAATTACCTCAAAAGCTAGAACAGAACTGGACCAACAACATGCCTGCCATATTTTAATGCTGCTCCACAAAGCTATTGGCTTTAACCTCTTTAAATTTTCCCTAACAATGAACGAAATTGGTCCCAGAGCCTCTGAGCAGTGTTGAACCTTCTTGCGTCTGTGAGTTATGTAACTCTAGTTAGGGTGATTGCAAGAATAAGGGGGGCAGAAAAATCGAAGTTCCTCAGTGAGTATGGAACTCCTGGCAGATTCTGTGGATCCCGTGCCTTACGTGAGAGTGTTTATGAGCTCCACATTTTAACCCTGTGGGTCTTCTTAGCTTACCCAAGTTGAACCTCAGCTGATAGACTCTTCGTCCACTTCACCAAGCCTCTCAGCCTTCATCATGAAACTCTGATTATATGCTAACTACTCTGAATAAAATTAAATCTAAAAAATACTTTCAGCTCAGTGAAATAACTAGGAAAAATGGATCCCTCTGTGAAGCCATACATACGATTAAAGATTTATTGTTGATAGCCACTTTGAAAGACAGTTTGGCAGTTTCTTACAAAACTAAATATACTCTTACCACAGGATCCAACAATACCTAAACATGGAAATCAAATTATTACAGGTTTTAGAACAAAACAGAGAAGTAAATCCTCATGAGATTAGGGTAAAGGAGGATTTTTTAAAAACGAGACATAAAAAACACTAACCGTGAAGTATATGATTGATCTATTTAACCATGTTAAAATTAGAAACTTAATTGAAAGGCATCATAAAATGAAAAGACAGGACCCACTGAAGGAAAGATGTTGCAGCTGACATGTGGCTGATATGAGGAACTCCTACAAATTAAATATACAAAATAATTGAACATTTTACAAAAGAAGAAATCCAAACGGCCAATAAGCGTATAAAAAGATGTTTAGCCTGGCGCTGGCCCCGTGGCCGAGTGGTTAAATTCCCGCGCTCCGCTGCAGGTGGCCCAGTGTTTCGTCGGTTCAAATCCTGGGCACGGACATGGCACTGCTCATCAAGCCACGCTGAGGCAGCGTCCCACATGCCACAACTAGAAGGACCCACAACGAAGAATATACAACTATGTACCGGGGGCTTTGGGGAGAAAAAGGAAAAAAATAAAATCTTTAAAAAAAAAAAATGTTCAGCCTAATTAAACATCAGGAAAATGCAAATTATGTCCGCCATTTAACACAAATTTAATACAAATTTAAAAGTCTGACAATTCCAAATATGGGTGAAGATGTGGTGCAACTGGAATTTTAGTACACTACAAGGGAGAATGTAAATTGGTGCAACCGCTATGAAAAGCTGTTTGGCATTATCTAGTAAAGTTGAAATTTTACATAACGCATGACCCAACAATTTATTTGCTACATATATCCTAGAGCAGTGATTCTCAGATTGTGGTCCATGGACCCCTCGTATTCCTGAAGCACTTTCACACTGAAACTATTTTCATAATAATACCAAAACTTGATTTGCCTTTTTTTGTTAAATAACTGTGCTGATGTTTACATTGGTTGTGCAAAAGCCATGGTGGTATCTTAGCATGAATCAAGGCAACCATACTAGTAGTCATTGTATTTGTCACTGCCATGCCAGTTTCACTGAAGAATGTCCTTGATAAGGCAGAAAAATTATTAATTTTATTAAATCATGACCCTTAACTACATCTTTTAAAAAATATTCTGTGCAACAAAATTGATGTAAAGCCCTTTTTACTCCATATCTTAGTCTGATAGTTGTCACTTGTGCAATTCTTTGAGATGAACTAGCTGCTTTTTTTCCTAGAACACAATTTTTATTTGCAAGAATGACTGAGAATCTATGAGCACTTAGGAGATGTTCACTTGAAAAATGAACAGATGAGCACGTATTCAAGGAGAACAACTGACACTCTTTATTGCCAATGATAAAATTTGAGCTTTTGAGTAAAAATTAGAATTTAGAATAAACTTTCTCTGTCATGAGCTTGACAGCTTCCTAATACTTAAAGACTTTCTGATGAGATTGGTGATATTAATGAAACAGAATATAGAAAGATTATGGATATGGTTTCAGAATTCACATTGCAACTAACCTTTAAAAAATTAGTAGTCATCAAGTTTTATCATAGTGTCAAAAAAAATATACAGTTACCTGAAAGGGCTATTAAAATATTCTTCCCTTTTCCAACTACATACTACTTTGAGGCCAAATTTTAATCATATGCTTGAACCAAAAGAAAATACCATAACAGATTGAATGAAGAAGCAGATATGAAAATCCAGGTGTCTTCTAGTAAGCCAGATACACTAAAGATATTAGCAAAAATATAATTACACAATGCTGCTCTTCTCACTGAAATTCTTTTGTTTTGGAAGATATTTTTAATTGAAATGGTTATTTATATTATCATATATTGGGTTTATTAATACTTGAATTAATAACCAGCTTTTAAATTTCTGCTTTAATTTTTAATATGATAAACATCACTACATTCAACCTCATAAACAAAACGTCTTTGGGGTCCTCAATATTTTTAAGACTATAAAGGACCCTGAGGCCAAAAGTTTAAGAAACTGTTCTAGAGATAATTTTACATATATGACCAGGAGATATGTTCAAGAATGCTCATAGCAGCATTGTCCATAGTAGCCCTGTAGTAGGAACCATCCCAAATTCATCATGGAATGGATAATTAAATGATACATTTACAATGGAAATCTATACAGCAGTGAAAATGAATGATATGTAGTTCGGCAGCTAAGCAGAGATGATCTCCTTTAACAAATTGTTCAAAGAAAGAAGCAAGTTATAAAAAAATACATACAGTGTGGTTCCACTTCTGTGGATTTCAAAACCAGGCAAAATTAACATGTATTGTTTAGAGATGGACAGGGAATGATTACTACAAAAGTCAGGATAGTGGTTCTCTCTTACGGGAGGAAGAAGAATATGATTATGAAGATAAACACAAGAGGCAAGCTTTTATTATTCTGAAAATGTTCTGTTTCTTTTTTTTTAAGTTGTCTTATCTTTCTTTTTTTTTGTTTTTTTGAGGGAGATTAGCCCTGAACTAACATCTGCTGCCAATCCTCTCTTTTTGCTGAGGAAGATTGGCCCTGAGCTAACATCTGTGCCCATCTTCCTCTACTTTATATGTGTGATGCCTGCCACAGTATGGCCTGACAAGCAGTGTGTAGGTCCACACCCAGGATCCAAACCGGTGAACCCCAGGCCGCCAAAGTGGAACGTGCAAACTTAACCTCTGTGCCACCAGGCTGACCCCTAAAATGTTCTATTTCTTAAATTTGGTAGGGATAACATGGATTTTGCTTCATAATTATTCTTTTAAATGCAAATGTTTTATTCTCTCTTAAGTATGAAGTTTATCTTGTAGCAGTTTTTCTAAGAATGATTCATGAGACCTCTATTCCTTGAGTTCTTGTTCAGAATTATTTTTACACTCCGTTTGGCTAGGTGCAAGATTTTGCTAGGCATTGCTCCATACTATGCTGGTGTTAGGTGTCACCATGGAGAAATCTGAGGCTAATTTGATTGTTTTACCATTATAGACAATTTGTTCTTTTGCCCTGATTGCCCAAAATATATCTTAGTTTTGAAGTCCAAAAAGTTAACTAGAATGTGGCTCTGTGTGAATTATTCTGTGTCAGTTTTTCCTAGGACATGAAATAGTTCACTTTTGATCAGATTTTAGGTGTTTTTATTTCTCAAAAGTTTTCTTGCGTATTTTTATCATTTTTCTTTCTGTTTTATTATTTTGGTTCTTTTCTTTGGGGACAACAGTGATACATATGTTGGATTCTTTCACTTTGATTCTTTTAAACTCTTTATCTATTTTCATATTGCTTGTTTTTTTCACTCTAGTGAGAAATGTTTTCGAGAGTTGCCTATTTTTTTTTTTTTTTGCAACCTCAGCATGGCCTTTTTCCTGTGATGGTTTTATTTTTTCCTCCCACTTATTTCCTCTGACAGTTCATGTTTTCACCTCCTGTCTTGCCATATCTTTCCTGATGTCTTGTGTGTCTGCATTAAATTCTTGTTTTTATAAAATGATAGCTTAAAAAATAAATAAATAGGTGATAGCTTCATTACGTTTGTTCAAATTCATATATGTACAATTTTTATTTTTCCTATAGCAACATTTTTTTTCTGCTATGTCTTTCATCTTATATTTGTATTTTTCTGTTCTTTTTAAAAAATTTATTTGGTATATTTGTAGATCCACTTTTTGTTCCTTTTGAATCACACATTTTTTAATGAGTTTGATTTTTCTAGATGAACTATTTGTAGGAGGTTTGTGTTGGGTAGGGACGAGCGCTACTTTTTCAGCAGGAATTTATTACTGCTATACAATATTGTATGTGATTCAAGCTCTTTAACCCTGTATCTCTTTATGCAACTGTTAGCGAGGTAGAATCTCTCTTTCACCTTTCCTCACCGACAGCTGCTTCCTACACATATAGTTTGTGTAACTCATACAAGTTAGCCCAGTTTATTCTTCTCCTGACAACTAGAGTGAGGGTGTATATTCCAACAATTTGCACCCTTATTCTACTTGTTCATGAGAAGGTATTGTTGAATTTGACCCTCAGATTGTTGCGCTTAACTGTGGAGGAATATGCTCTACTTGTTTTAGCTGAGACCGTCAGTTGTTGTTTTCTTTCTGTGTCTTTCTGCATTCCTCTTTGAATTTTCTGTATTCAGTCATCCTTCCACCTACATTATGATATTGTGGCTTATGGTTTTAGAAGTTTCCTACTTTTCATTAAATGCAGAGTTTGTATTTCTTTTTTTATTTTTCTTATTGCTTTTGGGTGATATCTTACAGGAAAATAGGGAATACTTTTTACTTAATACAGAAATAAGAAGTGTTCTTTAAACTTTTGGGATAGGAACAGAAATAGCAAAATATGAGAAAGGGAGTTTCTGTTCTTTTACTTGTATCTACTGGGAGGTTTAGTTGAAAATTTTCAACATATAATTTATTTCCTAGGAACGAAAAAAAACAAAGAGCATACTTTGTTTTAATAGATATTATTGAGGATTTAGGCTTCATTTTCTGAAAAATTAACACTAATTTGATGTACGTTGCTTTCAGGATTACTTAGCTTTCCATAATTAGATATGTTATCCTAATCACCTACACACTTCTCTCTCATTGGATTTAAGATATGATTTTACCCTATGTATAAGCTAATAAGTTAACCCAGTATTGTTGCATGGGTACTAGCAAGACGTGAGCTTCCTGAGTCAGAGACAAAGGATTTTGTTACTTACAGCACAGCAAGGAACATAAGTATCAGCATATTTATTTTGGTTCCTCTTGGCCTCAAGTCCCACAAAGGGCAACACAATATGGATCATGCTGCACATGCAGTAGGTCTGCTTCAAAACTGAGAAACATTGAACTTGGGAAATCTATCACTTTTATAGCAAGTAGTAAATGAACTTGCTCTTTGTCCAGGGGAGATAACTTTGTCAAAGTTATCCTGAGAAATGGCCTGGGTAAAGAGCAAGATTTGCAGACTTGACATACCCAGTAAAATATGGGAAATCATAAGAACCCCAACAAAGACTGCCTCTCCCAACCTCTCTCTGTCTCTGTTCCTAAAACCCTCAATGAAAGAGAATCATTATCTTTTTATAATCTGAAATGTTTCGTTAAACACACAAAACCAATCACTGAAGTATTATCTTCTTATCATTGTTCTCTCATTGGGATGCACTCCCGGTTCACCAAACTCTCTTTCGTTCTTGTTCTTGTTCTTGTTTTTCTTAGTTATTATTTTTGAAACTCAAGAACAGAGAATTGAGTCTATTTCACATTTATCTGTCTATCTAGTTCTCTATCCCTAGTTCTTGGCAAAACATCATCAATCCCAGTAAGAACTCTTTTTGTTTAATATATGTACATATGTATTTATTTCTATATTCCCATTCCCTACTCCCATTTCTTTGCTATTGTGAATTATAAATTTAGTATGTATATTTGAATCTGTATGCATCCTTATAAAATATTGCAGATTTTTTTGTGTATATATGTGTTCATTTTTTAACTTTTTAAGTTGGAATTGATTTTAAACTTACAGAAAAATTGATATAGTAGAAAGATTTCCCACGTGCCCTTCACTCAGATTCAAAAATTGTTAATATTTTGCATCATTTGCTTTCTTTCTCTTTCTGTATACGTACATGTATTTTTTTCTTAACTATTTGAAAGTTGTAGACATATCCCTTATCCCTAAAATATTTCAGCACCTGCTTCCTAAGAAGAAAAGATAATGTCTTATATAACAACAGTACAATTATCAAATAAGAAATAACATTGACACACTACTATTATCTAATATACAGTCAATTTCAAATTTCATCACTAGTCCTAGCAATGTCCTTTACTCCTTTTCAACCTTCCCCTCCCGCTAATCCAGTTTCAGTTGCATTTAGTTATGTCTCTTTTGTCTTTAATCTGGAACAATTCCTTGGCCTTTCTTTGTTATCTGAGAGTGTGTATGTAATTTTTGTTTGCATATATGATATAGCGCTATAGACCTTGTTCCTTTTCTTAATTTTTTTGCTGTTTTTAAGATCCATCTATATTTATGTGTAGATATTTATCTTGTTTGCTGCTTCCAGCTTCTGCTTAGTATTCCATAATATGTGTCTGCCAAAGTTTACTTATCTATTCCCCAGTGGCTGACACCTAGATTGTCTTCAGCTCCTTGCTATCATAAATAATTCTGTCATGAACATCTTCATACATGTTCCCTTTGGGAATATTTATAGGATATATATCCAAGAATAGGATTGCTGGGTCATAATGTATCTGCCTATTTAATTTGACTAAATACTGCTGAATTGCTCTCCAGAACAGCTGCCCTGGCTACACTACTACTGTTGTACACCAAGACCCCAGTGTCTCTAGACCACTGCCAACACTTTGTCCTGGGTAATGTTGTAATTCTTGCCAGTATGATGCCACTTTTTAAAGTGACTCTTATTTATTCTCTCTGATCACTAATGAGTTTTTACTTCTTTTGCCAAACTCTTCATTGATAGAGTTTCCTCAGGAGGGAATCTGTCTTTTAAAATATACATATATTTTATGTTCCAGCCTAATCAGCCTTGAAGTGATCTCTTGAAGCTGATGTCGTGAATGGCAATTGTAAACTCTCATTTCACTTTGTGTCACTGTCAGTGAACTATTTGCCATTGGTCGGGTTATTTCTAGGATTTCTTATGTTTGAAATATAAGCTACAAAAGTATACATTCTCTTACACGACTGAAACCTAAATCCTTAAGACAACTATCTGCATCTGTCACCTAAGCTATAAAGATTAGGAATAGAAGTAGAACTTAAGAGTTCATCTTTCAGATACTTGAATTCATTAGTTTTCAAATCTTTTCTCATATACTCCTGAAAGAATTTTTTTAAATTATTACCCTATTCTATATTTTTCAGTTGATGTCTAAATTTTTTATTTTATGTCTAAGTAATTGCAAAAGATAGAATTTCTGGAGTACTGCAAATATTAGTGTGTAAAAACTAAAATTGTTATATCTCTTTTAAATATATCCACTAAATGCCATTGCAATTTGGTAACTATCATTATGCATTTAAAAAATACACAAGCAGGTTCTTTATCTTTTTCTTTTTTCTTTTTTTGAGAAAGATTAGCCGTGAGCTAACATCTGCTGCCAATCCTCCTCTTTTTGCTGAGGAAGACTGGCCCTGAGCTAAGATCCGTGTCCATCTTTCTCTACTTTATATGTGGGATGCCTACCACAGCATGGCCTGACAAGCAGTGCCATGTCCGCACCCTGGATCCAAACCAGCAAACCCCGGGCCGCTGAATCGGAATGTATGAACCCAACCGCTGTGCCACCGGGCCAGTCCCAGGTTCTTCTTTTATAGTCAAAATTTACAAATTTTTTCCCTCTTTTAACTCAATATGTCTAATCCTCCTTTCCCTCACAGAATATTATCCTAATGTATATTTTAATATTTCTTAACATATTTTTAAAATGTATTTGGTTGCTTAAAATATTTTCAATTAAATCAAATATCTCTATAACAAAAATATATTTAAATTGAAATTACGCTTAAAATATTTCCTATCATAACACAAATTTTTTCTCCATTATACATTTATTACTTTGCAATCATTATTAGTTAATGATTGATCAGAAGAGTATATACATATTATAAATTTTAATAATTAATTAAATATAAAAGTTTTTATTAGAAGATGTATCTTTAATTAGACATAGTTTTTCAGTTACTGCATTTATCTCTGTACTGCTAGAATGTGGCAGGACTTCAGCATCAGTTTTATTTCTTTATTTTGTTTCTGCAAATGTGAATGCTGAGAAAATTTGTTCACATAAGTAGGTAGGTGAGATGAAAGGAGTTTATTACAGAAATATCACTCAGTTCTTTGAACTCTTTTTGAATTATTTGTCAAAACATACCATGGTGATCTATCATCAAAAAATATTTTTAATCACCTGTCAGCTGTTAATTTGATTATATCTTCCTGTAAATTTGATGAGAGTAAGAAACTATATGATTTGTTATGCAGTCATTAAAGTCTTTCTCAACATTGATACCACATGTTTTCAATTGTCTCTTTTCTTGACACTCATGTTTTTATATCGAAAGGAAATGAACTATTGTAAAATTATGGATGGGTGAAAGATAAGTTTTTCTTTTGTAAGGTGGGAGAAGTATTTAAAAAGGAGAAGTTTGACTTTTTTTAGAAAAGGATACGTAAGGAAGTTGAGGATCTGGAAAATGATTCAAAGCCATCTGTGCCTGTCTACACCTGTCTTGACATGACTCTGGGACATGTATAAGACCACTGCTAACAGGGAATATTTTTAAAGCTGTCATCATTTGAAAAGAATCATAGTAGTATTCACACAGTAGCATTGACCTTTGAGAGAAATATAGAATATTAAGTTTATTGAATTACATAGTTACAGTAAAGAGCCTTTAATATAAATTTGCAGCTGATTATTTTGACAGAATATATGTCTAATTCAACAAACTATAAATTCCACCATCATGTTCCTAGAAGACCATTCAAAGAGGTTGACTCCAATGTGTTGATGTCAAACAAGAAGACTAGATACTACTGTTTTTGGAAGGTTATTTGGTGTTTTAATTTAGGGCTCTGGATACTCTCATACACTTCTTTTCCTTTGCTTATGTTAGTCCCTCCACCTAAATTACTAGTTTCTCTTCCTTGCCCCCGTATATGAACATATTATAAGTCTTCATTATGGCTCTTTTATGTTGTAGTTATGAAGGTAAATTCATTCAGCTTCCTAAGTATGTCTCAAACCTAATTCCACCTCTCTGTCCAGTGCCCTAGTTCAGACCAACATCGTTTCTCAATTGGTGAGGATCTTCCAACTGCTCTCCCTGGCTCCATTCTCTTCCCACTTCAATATCTCCACCATAGAATTACTATAATGACTCATCTAAAATACAGGTGATTCCATATTCTCTTACTCAGAAATCTTCAGTTGCTCTTACTCACAAATCTTCAACATCTCTACACTGCCAAAAGTGTTAATATTTACTTTCATTTATCATCTTGTAATTATCTGTTCTCAACTACCTTTCCAAAGTTTTCTCCAGCAACTGCTCTCATCTAGGTTATATTCTTGTCACACAAATTACTTATTTCTTTGAATACTTATTGTGGTGCATTTATTAGAATATCGCAATGAAGGCATAAATTTATTTTTTTGGTAATATTCAGCCTAAATTTCTGGCTACTTGTGCAGAAAGGTTATAATTTATTCATATGCAGTGGATATATTCTTTACAGAAAAATTTTATGATTTATCTTTTACACATGGTTTTAGGTCACATTGATAGCACAAAGCATGGATGTAGAACACAGGAGAAAATAACAAAGAAAAGCTTTTAAAAATTAAGGAAAGCCGTGGTAAAGAAAATCTCTATATCCATAATCCTTAAATGTGTTGAGGTTTTTCAAAAGGTGTTTTGAAAGCACATATGCACACACACAAACATAAATTATGTATGTATTTAATTCTCGTTTATCCATATTAATAAGAAAAAGGATTTCTGTGTTTGGCCTATAACCTAGAACTCAATGGATCATAACTATCTTTTTATAATTCCCTTTTGGATTCAGCATAGCGAGGTGGCATGTACTCCAGCATGTTAAACGACAGGTTCTACTAATAATTTCAACACTTACTAACTGTATGATCTTTAATGGGTCATTTGTCTTTATTAAATCTCAATTTTTCTCATATATAAAGTGAGAATTAATATATATTCTCTATCTGCTCAAGGAGAGATTGTATTATATGAGATAACATTGGAGAGTATATAATACATTTAAAGAGATTTAGAAATATATTGTATCATTGGATTATTCCTTAGTCTGTTTAACTTTAATGCTATATTTCCTTACAGGATCTAGCCTGTCTTGATGGAAGGCATATGTCGAGAAGGTTAATAATTGATCAAATAAGGAAATAAAGGATATATTGGGGAGTTGTCTGTTTTATTTTTTTCTTATTTCTTTCTTTTATGTTTCTTATGTTTCTTCATTTTTAAAACAGTTTTGGTATGAACCATGATGGAATTGGAAATTCTTGTGGGACGAAAGGTCACGAAGCAGCAAAACTTATGGCAGCTCACATTACTGCAAATACCAATCCTTTTTCCTGGTCTGCCTGCAGTCGAGACTATATCACCAGCTTTCTAGAGTAAGTAATCTCTGGAGAGTGATGATGAATTGCTCCAGAAGTAAGCCATTGGTAGAAGCCTAATATGTAGTGCTTCAAACTTTGCATAGTGAGTAACTTTTATAGGGCCCAGTGATATTTTAGGCTGTTCCCAAAATACTTTAATATATCATTGTGGCAAATTTTTTCCTTCAAACTCAAACAGAACTTACTGAATAGATTAGAGGAACTGGAGCAAGGATATAAGTGGGGTTGATGATGTGAGTGTTAGAAATGTTCAATGAATGGAAACAATATCACAAAGAACTTAGATTTACGTAATTTAATACAGCATAGGCCGAACTTTAATTCAATGATTATATATTTCATTTTGTTGGTGAAAAAAACTGAATTCTGTAGGAATGCCAAAGTATCTAATAGTGACAAACAACAACAACAAAAACAAACACCCAGGAAATGAAAAAGAGAAAATGAAAATTTGTCTTTGAAAATTTATTAAGTGGCTCATCTTTTCTACAGTCTGGGAGCTTCTTTGCTGGTCCTTTAATGTGTATTCCAAGAGCCTGGTTACTTAAATATGAAGAATATAAATTAGCTCAAGTATAACTATGTTTAGGAAAGCAGATGTTCTTCCACATCTCACTTGCATGAGGCTTCAGGATTGGACTTTGAAAACTGATAGACTTAGGTCTCACTTTCTAACTTTGTGACTTGGATGTGTTACTTAACCTTTGAAATCTTCAGTGACCTCATTTGTTAAATGAGTTTAGGTTGTTATGTATATAATTATGCATAATGCTATAATGTATATAAAACACTTAACAGACATTAATTAAGTGGTAAATATTATTATTTTAAATAATATTGAAGTTTTAAGCTTTATTGCTCTAACATTACCTTCAACTATTTTGTGCCATTTTTTCTTGGGGAGGAGAGATTAAATACTGTAAAAAGTGAGTCATACATAAAGCACAGGTGAGCAACAGAATTTCTTTTTAAAAATTGTTCAAAGTTCACACTAACATGAATATAGTGTAAAATTTAAAAAATTCGGATAGGTTATGTATGGTAACATTATTCATTAAAGTTTTAGTTCATATCTACTAATAGCCAGATCATATTCTGAGAACTTATAACTACATATTTTTTTAAAAGCCCCAAACAAGAGATTTTAAATTACATAGCACAGGGGCTGGCCCTGTGGCCGAGTGGTTAAGTTCGTGGGCTCAATTTCGGCAGCCCAGGGTTTCACTGGTTTGGATCCTGCGTGCGGACATAGCACCGCTCATCAAGCCATGCTGAGGCGGCGTCCCACATGCCACAACTAGAAGGACGCACAACTTAAAATAGACAACTATGTACCGGGAGGCTTTGGGGAGAAAAAGGAAAAATAAAATCTTAAATAAATAAATTACATAGCACAATACTTTTCTTGAAGATCAAAAGATAAATGTTTAAAATGGCTCTTTTTAATTAATTAATATAATAATGAAATTGAAGGAATTGGAAATTTATTTCAGAAGGTAGTTCTTCTGAATAACCATACTATAACCTAACAATTTTTAATCCTAGTAATAGCTAATGGTACCACTGTACTTTCCTAGTGCCAAAACTGGGTGAAGAGCTATAAAGACAGACCACTGTGAATTTGTTTGACATCTTTTGGTAGTTTTTAATCACGAAGCACTAGCAATGTCATTCTCCAAGATGTTTTTAATGAGATCATATTACCTAAATTTTAAACGTTGTTGAAGATCTGCATCCCCGGAAATCAAGCTGGATCTGAAATCTCTCCCTGGACAGGCTCATGTTTTTATAACGGAATCTTGATGTCTGTCACCAGAAAGACAAACTCTATAACATGCTCAGTATTCCTGCGCATTTTCAAAGGCTTCCCTCCTCTTGTTTTTTTCGAGTACCATTTTCTTTCTCCTCTATCCTGTTTCTATTGCACAGCCCATTTGCTAGGACCATCTCTATGTACTAAATACAAGGCCCAGTTTTGATCTCTTGCCAGACTCTACCTAGTTGATACGATATCAAAGATGTTAAAGCACTCCGAAAGGGAATCTCTAATTGCTCATAAAATACAGTTAAGAAATCATCACTTGTTTGGTGAGAGATGTAAAATTATTACTAGTTGCAATAAAGTGTTCCATTGAATTAATTAAAAGAATTAATCCAGAAAGTATTATTTAAGCCTTATTGCCTCTTTGCATTTTGTATGTGTAAGCATGATTAGTGTTGACAGGGTTGTAATGGTCTTATTTATCCTGTATTTTATAAAAATATTTCTGTTGTGCATTTTCATGGCAATGCTCTCAAAATTAAAATCGTTAGTAAAAGATAGATATGAAAGACAATGAGTAGACATTTGGGGAAAAGTAGGCTTTTTTTTCTCTTTAATAGTAAACTAAACAACTCTGATTATAATCTGACCAAGCACTAAAGGATTTTTAAACACAAGGCCCTTTAAAAAGGTCAGTTCACTGGAGCACAAAGACATAATAGTAACTTTCTTGAATTTCTTTGTTCCTTTCTATTAATGCAGTGGACTTAATTGCTTTAACAGCTATGTGTGATATTTTTTAAAATGCAGTGATATTTTGATCAGGGATTGAGGTTACATTTATGTTTTATAGTTGGCTCAAAAAGACTCATAACATTTTATTTTAGTTTCTCTTCTCAAGAAAAAGAAATCTTGAAAGATGAATTGTTTAGGAACTGCAGCCCAGCCAACAAATGCATACCTTTCTCTACTTAGTGACTGTATAGGCCAAAGATGATGGTGGATTTTAACAATGAGCTTTCTATGATTTATAGAGATTCACTATTCACTATGTTCAACTGAAAACAATTCCATGGGCTTTAGAAGCCAGTAAAGTAAAAAGTCTCTCATGTCATTCTGAAACACTAGGTGCTATTGATCAATCAGGAGATGGTGTTTACCAACTCCCAATATTTTTTTTCAGATTTCTTAAACTCGGTGATTCAATAAGTGGTTCATGAATCGCCCAGAAGCCGTCCTGATTAAATAATAAAGAACCCATTTCCGTTAAAATGGACGTGTTATGCCAGCTTCTGATGTTTTCCGACGACGGCTTTGCAGGTAGTGTCTTTCCTATCTGCCTGCGGGACTTATTTATTCATTTATTCATTTATTTATTTATTTATTTAGAAAATAGAGAAAGATGAACCTGGTATTGTGGCTCACACTCATTGATGACTATGGGCTAATTTACCAGGCAGTGGAAGGCAGCCAGAAGTAATTTAGACCAGTTTTTCATACATTTTCCACCACTTAGTGGTAGTACAGAGTAATTTCATATAGTTTTCAAAAATTCCAGGGCCTCTGTGAATAAACTCCTGCTCTATTTAAATTAAAGTCTGTTAAATTGTTTAAACTGTCGGAGATCCATAGCAAAATTTTCTACAGTTCCAAATTAAATACAGACTAGCCATTTTCACAGAAATGATGGAAGCTGAAAAAAGAGAGGCAATGTTAAGGTTGAAGGTGAGCCAGGAAGAAAGGTGAATGTAGAGCTTTAAGAGAAGTGATATGAGAGGAACAGGATGACCAAAGCACTCACATTTCCTCTATAGCAATTACCTTTGAAGGTTGATGTCAATAATCTATTAGGCAGAAAACAATTTTATACATGAGAACTTTTTTTTTTAATGTGGAACCCAAGAAACAGCTTAGCAAATCAGGTCTCCTCCTTCCATTTATCTGACACATTTGAGAGACTTCACTCTAACACGTAAATATCTTTAATAAGTCATAATTACATATGGAGAAAAAGAGAACATAACTGAGTAAACCATTGTCAATTCGGTGTTTGTATATTGGAAGCCTCAAGTTCAGCTGTATTCAAGCACCCCAGTCATGCAGAGGGCAAGAGAGAAAGGTCTGACTTAGAGTGACTCATTTTAGGAGGTAATGTATTGTTAATTTTGTGAAGACTGATAGAGCAGTTTATGAGAACATGGTAGGTAAGACACTTGACTTACCATAGGTGATACCAACCTAATTAATTTTTTCTTAATTTAGGTATATTAGCACAATTTTGTAGAAAAAAAATAGGAGACGGCATTAAATGTTAACTTTTTGTTGTTGTTGTTAACAGACTGTTAAGATATGTCCAGGGTTATATAGAAAGATTTGTTATTTAGATTGACCCAGTGTGTTGTAGTCTGAAGGCCTATACTTTATAGCATGATTGTTTAAATGAAAAATTAATCTAAAATTACAATTAGGAGTATGTCCTCATGTATTTTGGAAACAAAGCCAAGAGTGCATATTTTACATAGGGATCTGTAAATTTTAGTTGAAGACTCAACTCTGGCTCGTTTTCCCATTTTCAAGGCTAATTTTTGAACTATGTAATAAAACTTCTCTAAATTAGAAGTGGAATACATAAAATATGACTTTGCTATCATGCTGCAAGGATTTCTGGAAATGTAAATATACTTTGACTTACCAAGAATTTTATAATCAAGGAAAAAGCGTGTTCTCAAGCTAATATATTTTTGCCTTGTCTTAGAAGCGTAAACAAGAGTCTATGCATTAATAATTATCTATATTGCTGTAGATATTAATTAGGATTGGGCTGTTAGTTGTGAAATATATGTTGCTAGGGAAATAACCATAGTTCTACTTTTTATGTATACAGTTTTGCTCTGGACAAGTATATCTATGCTTAACAATATTACGTTATAATAGCATCTCATAGATAGAAACTACTAATAGTGTTCTTCATTTCATTTATTAATAAGTGAGGTTTATATTTTCTGAGTGGAAAAATTCACATATGACACCAAGGCACAAACCATCTATGTTTAAAAGTGCGGTTTGATGAGAAAATTCAAGAAGATTTATATATAATATCACTACTATTATTTCGATAATAGTAGCAGAAATAACACTAGACTCAGCATCATAAGAATTGTATAGTTATATCAATTAGCTAGAACCCTAGATTACACAAAAATTACTCATAACTTCCATTTTGTTAAAAGGAGACAATTACAAAATATAGGAAAATAACTCATATCTAATATTTTTGAGAAAGGAAAAACATTGTACCAGGAGACCTGTACAAAAATGTTTGTATTGGCATAATTTGCAATTTCCAGAAATTAGCAACAATCTAAACATTCGTTAATAGAGGAATGGATAAATAAGTGTGGCATAGTCTTAAGTGGAATGTTAAAGAAGAATATAAATGGACAGGCTACAGTTATACACATCAAATGAATGTATCTCACATTAATAATATTGAGTGAAAGAATAAAGTCACAAAATATGACTCCTTCTACATAGAACCCAGAAATGGGCAGATGAATAATTGGGAGGTAAAACTACCAAAAAAAAACCACAAAGAAATTCTTATTTTAAAAATCAGAATATAGGTGATTTTTTTGCAGGGGGAGTGAAGGATGTGATTGGAGTTAAGCACTTGCGTATTTTCTTAAGAAAAAAAAGAAAAGCACTTCCAGGCTTAACTATACATCTCTCAGACCCGTGTCCTCTACCTTCTATACCTATACCTGTATCTGTGATATTTCATAATGGTAATTGATGACTCAGAGGCATGGAAATATCCAGAGTTATTATTTCTAAGAGTTAATTAATAATTTTGATCTATAGATTTAGGTTACTTGATAGTTGTAGAAAAGTAGCAGACAAATTTTAGTAACATTATGCAAAAAGTATTTTCTCACTTAATCTTCAGTTAAGAATTAAATATGAAAACTGCCTCATCCCTCAAATACTTTATTCAAGGTTTTACTGTATATACCAGAATGGTTACTAGGTATAAAATATGCAGTACATTTTCAACCCAAAAGGCAGAAACAATTTAAGTCAGCCTTGCACATATCCACACTCTTGCTTTCCCAGAGCCACTAACAGTAGGTAAGACGCTTGTCTTGCAAACATTGGTAATTTGTACAAATATAGCCAAACCCATTTCAAAAGGCCTTTGTTGATGCCATGTTCCTAAACACATGTTCATTTTTAAAAGATCTATATGATTTTTCACTTATATTTTCTTTCATAAGGTGTTTTATTCTTCTGTAAAAATATACTGGAAAAGGAGAACAAGACATGTGTGGATATTTAATTAGACCATATTAATACAAAGCAATAGGTTCTTCCAAAAAACTGAAACAAAAACCCACTTTTGGGAGAAACTCTCTCGGAAGAATTTGGCCACAGGTGACCACAGTGTATGGCCTTCTCCATTGTCTGGAGGCTCTTGCAATGGTCGTCTGATTTGGTATTTTTACAGAACAGAAACCATGATTAGAAGACAATTAATATCTGGGAATAAGAACTTAGATGAAGTAATTATTCTTGCTTCCTCCTGGGTTAAGCCAGTTTTCAGTTTGCTACCAGGAAAACTTTTTTCCTCTGGGTATCTATTCTTAAACTCTTGGGGTCCATATAATTTTTCCTCTAAGTTTTTAGGTTAATTTTCTGTATTCCTAAAAGTAATTATGTATATTAATTTTTAATAGATTTTGAGTTGGTTCCACTTAGGTGAATATATCTTTTACTTCCTCATTATACTATTGGCAAATACTTTTATCTGTAGGATTGCATACTAATTACTTCAGTACTTCAATTTTTCCCATTTATTTATAGTAGTACTTAACTTGATATTTTATTTTTATTACACATTTAACTCTTTCATCAAGACTTTTATAATTTTGTTGTAGATATAGATGAAACTGATATTTTAGGAGAAAAATTAAGGAATTAAACTACTAAGCCAGTCATCTCACAAATATTTCGTATTATCAAAATGGTTCATTTTCTTCCATTAGACTTTTCACATTTGACCTCTTTACCATTAACCTTAATATAAAATTGTGAATTTACTAGTAGGATTACATTTGCCTAAAGTTTGCATACCCATAAAGATTAAGGATATTTTACATAATAAAATAAAAAGAACTTGCTATTTTTAAAATTCATCTAGAAATGATTTTTCTTACTGAGGTACATGTCAATTTCTAAAAGTACAATGAACAGGAAATAAAGTGTTCTGTCATGAAAACCAGATAGCTGAGTGAAAAAAAGTTGTTCTCTATTAGTTAGATACCTTCAGAGGTGACAAGTAAAATGATTGTAATAGCCAGTAGTAAAATCTATCTATATTTGTACCACATTTAATATTCCATCTAAATATTTTTTATTGACTAAAAAGTTAATCAAGATGTGTGTAAATGAAAGAAAAAGAGTGTAAAGAAGACAGTATTCTGTCCCTTGGGTCTTTGAATCTATCACTTTATGAATAGTATGGTTCCATTTTTAAAAGATATTAATTTGCAGCTGTGCAAATATACATTTTTCTATAGCAAATTAACTCTTACATTTTAACAATATGATAAAATTTTAACTGAATATAAAACCCATTATTATGCATCATTGTTTCTTACTTATCTATAAATGAAATTTGTACTGTCCTAAATAATAGTTGAGGAACTTCTACTTGTGAAATTATTTTCCTTTGGCAAAGTGGATGGAAAAGATTTGGGAAAAAAATACAAGTGCTGGCACAATTGACAGGAATGTTGGAAAAAATTTTTAAATGTTGGCATAGGAATTCTTTAAAAATTCTAACTTACATGTGAAATGAAAGTAAAAAAGCATCTGTCCTATTTTATGCACACTAAATAAAAATGAACAATTATATTTAGCAAAGTATAAAGCTCTTTAAACTAAGGTATTCTGTCTGGCTCTGGCAACCTTTATGTTATTTGTTCCACCGAATTAAAATATTATGTTTGAGTGCAAGCACACTTTGAAAAGCAGAAATTATATAGAGAGGAGAACATTCTCTTTTCCAACTCTGATGACCCTAGATGAAATATGAAATTTTTGAGAGACTAAACACTTCTGATATACTTGAGAGGAGAGCTTTGGATCTTGGCCTCATCTGTCACTCAGCTCATTTATTATTGAAATATTTCAAGAACCTTTGGACATGTCTTACCACAGCATCTATTGTTCTGCCCAAGGTGGAAGTATATAGCTTAGGTCTTTAAGGATTACAACCACAATTTTTTTTTATTTTCCACATTTTATGTTTTTAATTCTACTACCAGATGTGATTATATTTTCACTGAAAACAAACAAGAAACTTAGAACAATATGAAATTCTGTTTTGATTCCTTCAGAAATTAGTTTAAATAAGTGTTTAAGGCCAAAATCATATTTTCAGATTATTCTCTGAGATGCTTTTATTATGTCTTGGTGCTGGAAAAAACTATTGGAACTCTTATTCAGGTTTCAGTAAAGCTATTCTATTTTGCCATGTGATTAGTTATTGGTAGAATGTATTGTTTTTCATACATCAGTTTTAATAAAAACAAAGAGCTCAACACATGGTTTCATAATTGTGATTGAAGTAGTCCGTACCTAATTTCCTTTGGTCCTTTATGTTGAACAGTTCAGGCCGTGGTACTTGCCTTGATAATGAGCCTCCCAAGCGTGACTTTCTTTATCCAGCTGTGGCCCCAGGTCAGGTGTATGATGCTGATGAGCAATGCCGTTTCCAGTATGGAGCAACATCCCGCCAATGTAAATATGGGGTAAGAAGTCTTAATCCTTACGTTTAGTCATTTATATGTGTTCTTCCTGACACAAATGTCAAGATGGAATTTTGATGAATGTAGTTTACCTCTGGTTACATCTGGTAACATCATTAATACAAAAATGACCTTTGACACTCCTCTTTTTCTGATATCATTTGTATAAGATCTATTTCTAAATGTTTGAATAATCCTAAATTAAACAAATTTCAAATGTCTTGTGAGGGATGCAGATAGAATTTTAATAATTTCTGATGTATTCCTTCTTTAAGTCCTGAGTTTATGATGCCAAGTTTAGTTTGTCTTTTGAAATGTTATGGTTTTGAATGCCCCTCTCCCCACCACCTTTTCTGGTACTCTAAGAATTGGGTTAGGGTCATTTTTACATTGGATGGAAGCCTTTACTTTAACTTATACCTTTTAGTACCGAGTCATTTCAAGTTGCTTCATCCACTGCCCACATTCTAACACAACAACCAAGCGGGGACAAGATAACATTAACCCAAAGAAAGAAACAAGGAAAATTGTGATGGGAAAAAAAAATGTAGGTATCATAATTGATTCTTCATGTCTGCCTAAAATAGTCCCAGTGTCTATCTCAGAAAATGAATAAAAAATTATTCCTGGGGCCAGCTCAGAGGCATAGTGGTTAGGTTCACGGGCTCCACTTCGGTGGCCCAGGGTTCATGGGTTTGGATCCCAGGCCTGGAGGTATGCACCACTTATCAAGCCATACTGTGGTAGGCGTCCCACATATAAAGTAGAGGAAGCTGGGCACAGATGTTAGCTCAGAGCCAACCTTCCTCAGCAAAAAGAGGAGGATTGGCAGTGAATGTTAGCTCAGGGCTACTCTTCCTCAAAAAAAAAAGAAAACATTCTTCCTAAGTTTCATAGAGAAAGATTTCAGTGTCTAGTATAGGGACTTGCTCATAATACGTACACAATATAGTAGTCCCCACTTATCGATGGGGGGATACGTTCCAAGACCCCCAGTGGATGCCTGAAACCGTGGATAGTACCAAACCCTATACATACTATGTTTTTTCCTACACCTACATACCTATGATAAGGTTTAATTTATAAATTAGGCACAGTAAGAGATTAACAACAATAACTTTTCTTTGGCATATCTGGATTGCCAGCATTACTACTCTTGCTCTTTGGGGCCATTATTAAGTAAAATAAGGGTTATTTGAATACAAGCACTGCAATAAAGTAGATTTGATAACCAAGACAGCTGGCTACTAAGTGACTAACAGGCAAGTAGCATATACAGCGTGGATTCAGTGGACAAAGGGGTGATTCACGTCCTGGGCGAGACAGAGTAGGACATCGCAAGATTTCATCACGCTACTCAGAATGGCACACAATTTAAACTTATGAATCATTTATTTCTGGAATTTTCTGTTTAATATTTTCAGACTGCAGTTGTCCATGGCTAAGTGAAACCACGGAAAGTTAAATCATGGATAAGGGGGGACTACTGTTGAATGAAAGAATAGGATTTTTAAATGACGAGTTGTTTGTCAAAAAATATTCAGTTAAAAAATAAGTTTAAAGACTTTATTCCTATTTTTATGCAAATAGTGTTTAAAATCCCTTTTTGAAAATAATCACAGTAAAAAAGAATTCAGTTTTAATGGAGTCAAGACTAAACAATATGTACATTGTTCTACACCAATTATTCCTCTTGAGTAGAGTACAAGGGAAAGTGATTTTTTAAATATCCATTGGGTGAGAAGTATATTATTAGTCATAGTAAGCTTTAGCAGCACATTTTGTGCACTAGATTGAAAGATTGTGTGCAACTATCTGCATATCTAAAACCTTGAGTGAAACTTTGGCCTTTCTTGTCTCTCTGTAAAGAGTCTGCATCTCTGTTATTATTTCTGTATGGTTTTAGTTTCTTTTTTTCTTGGGTTGCTTTTTCCATCAGAAAAAGTTGGTCAAACTTTAATCATGGTTTTTGTATATACTTGTAGTTTAGTAGGTTGAAATTCCTGATCAAATGGGGTTACAGATTTTCTGTTAGAGTATTCTTATCTATGGTCTCTCATTTCTTTCCATGAGAAATAGCTAATCTACGTTTTAGTTTTTCTTTTGGAAACTGGGTTTTAACTCCACCTATATATTTCCATATTATATAATTTATATTATCAGTTTTACGGGATCTATGGATGTATTTTTTTCTTCAATAAATTAATAAAAATTTTCACCTGATTATCCTATCTATATATCAGTATATTTACAATTGCAAAATTGTGTATTTTGTGTTTATGTTCCTTATAGTCAGCTTTTAGATTCTATTTCTTTATGGGTTATGTTTATAAAGACTTTTGTAATAGATGTAAAATAAAATTGGAAAACTTGAAGAAAGACACTAGCATCTTACAATCCTATACAATTTCACATATTTTCTTATGAATCTTTTCACTTTGATTTGCAGCAAAATGGTTTCCCTAGACTCTATATTATATGAAAATGCTTATGCTATTTTTTAATAAAGTGCTATGTATTACTAACAAAGTATCTTGATTCATAATAGGTTCTTTACAGCCACTCCCACCTCTTAAATTTGTGCCTGAAAAATTGGGTTTACACGATTAATAGCACTCAAACACACATTGTGTTTTATCTGGTGAATCCCTAATGTTTTAAATAACTCTAAATACTGCTTTTGAAAACAGTAGTGGCTTTGAAGGTAAGAGTCCAGTCAGGTAAATAAGTCATGCTTCAGATCATGGCTGAAGGGAAAACAAACCAGCCCTGGTTTAGATAGCTGTCTGAGTGTAGCATCCTGAGATGACCGCTAAACACAAGTACTGTAGCCTTTGAGTGAGGGGATACTTGTGGGGTTGAAGCATCTTAAAATGACCCTTCTTTCAACTAGCAGGTCTCTAATGATGTCAGAGAAGATTTCAAACAGCTATAAAATGATCCATAACTGCAGCCGTGATTAACTTTCCGTCTCTTCTACTTTGGTCATCGTGTGGTCTTTGCTGGTGTTACCAGTGATTATATCTGTAGTTATGAAAAATTTTGCCTGAATTCTTTGTGGATAGCTTCATTAATATACGTGTCAGTTACATTTGGGGATTTACATGAAAGTTTTTCTTTTTTCTTTTACTTCAGGGCAACCTTTTCTATCATTATCCTTATATATCACTACTTATATTTTCCAGATACTCCTAAATTCCAATAGAAGTAGTAAGGAGATTGTAATGGCTATAAATACAAAGAACAAAACAGTACAGTGCAATATACAGAGTAATATAGTTGTATAATGTAGGAATTTATAAATGATATATAGTTTCTGATATTTACATAGTGACTATTTTCTGAGAGACTTCATACTGCTTTGATAAAAAATATAATTATCTTATAGTATTTTATAGATGGGGAAACTAAAAATACAGAATGTGATTTACCTGCCCCAAGGTAAAAACAAAACTTTAAAAAGGTCTAAATCTGTCAGTTCCATTTTTCTATCAGATATGGTAAATATGTTAATAAAATAAAGGTAACAGAAATATTTTAGGAGACTCTTTTTATCAGTTTTCATTAGATGATGTCTGTTTCTAAATATCTTCTCGATATTCTCCATCTTTTCCCAGTTCTTTTTGGGAGAGAGGTGTTCAGGAGAGCTTCTCTAAACTTATTTTCAGAGTCATAAATTCTCAGATGTCTGAAACCCTGAGTCTTGAATTTGAGTTTCATTTTCTTTGACCTTATGTATAAGTATACAAGCAGTATGCAAAACAAGATCGTACTAGATCATCTAAAAAAATCTTCTAGCTATGTGTGAGCAAGTTTCTAAGGGGGCCTTTGATGTGTTCTGGTTGAAAATGCATTGCAAATAAAATGGTATCAGTTTGTCCAAAAGATGTTTCTTTGTCTATTTAGAGGCAAATTGCTTCCTGTAAAGCTCTGTGGAACCTATTGTCTCATTCCTGTTCCACTTTCCATTGGTCTACTCTTTCTGAGTAGAAGAGAATTATTAAAACCATATTAACAAAAAGTATTTTGTAATAATAAAATTAAACTTTGGAAGGAAATCACTAGTGAGCCTATATATTGTAGGGGGTGTGGGTGAGCTTTTGACTGTTGTCTAAAAAGCACAGATCAGGGCCAGCCCCATGATATAGGGGTTGGGTACAGCACATTCTGCTTCGGCAGCCCAAGTTTACAGGTTCGGATCCTGGGTGCGAACCTACACCACTTGTCAAGCCATGCTGTGGCAGCAACCCACATACAAATAGAGGAAGATTGGCACACGATGTTAGCTCAGAGTCAATCTTCCTCAAGCAAAAAAAAAAAGAAAAAAAAAAGCAGGAGAAGATTGGTAATGGCTGTTAGCTCAGAGTGAATCTTACTCACCAGAAAAATAAGTAAATAAAATAAAAAGCACAGATTAATTCAGGGCTCACTCTCAGACCTAGATCTGTTATTTCTTTATTCTGTCACTTTAAATCATATCCCAATCATTGTTTCAAATGCACTTGATGGTTCAGTATAGGTTAACAGTATCCAATATGTAATTTACTGTTAACTATCAAGAGAAGATTGCCCCATTGTCATTTTTTTTAACAGAAGTAGGAAAAATAATCCTAAAATTCATTTGGAACCACAAAAGATCCTGAATGGCCAAAGCAATTTTGAGCAAGAAGACTAAAGCTGGAGGCATCATACTTCCTGATTTCAAAATATATTACAAAGCTACAGTAATCAAAATAGTATGATACTGGCATAACAACAGATATATAGACCAATGGAACAGAATACAGAGCTGAGAAATAAATAAACCCTCACATATATGATCAACTGATCTTCAACCAGGGTGCCAAGAACAAATACACAGTGGGGAAAGGACAGTCTCTTCAATAAATGGTGTTGGAAAAACTGGACAGCCACATGCAAAAGAATGAAACTGGACCCTTATCTTACACCATACATGAAAAGTAACTCTAAATGGGTTAAAGACTTAAATGTAAGACTTAAAACTCTAAAACTCCTAAAAGAAAACATGGGGCAAAAAGCTTCTTGATTTTAGTCTTGGTGATGATTTCTTAGATATGACACCAAAAGCCAAAATAGACAATTGAGACTACATCAAACTAAGATACTTCTGCCCAGCAAAGGAGCTAGTCAACAAAATGAAAAGGGAATTTATGGAATTGGAGGAAATATTTGCAAAACATCTATCTCTTAAAGGGTTAATGTCCAAAATAGATAAGAAACTTGTACAACTCAATAGCAAAAAAGCAAATAACCCAATTAAGAAATGGACAAAAGAACTGAATAGACATTTCTCAAACAGATGGCCAACCAGTATATGGAAAGGTGCTAAACATCACTAATCATCAGGAAAATACAACTCAAAACTATAATGAGATATCACCTCACACCTGTTAGGATGGTTATTATCAAAAAAGCAAAAGATAACAAGTGTTGACAAATGTGTGGAGAAAGGAGAACCCTTGTACACTGTTGGTAAGAATGTAAATTGGTGCAGCTATGATGGGAAACAGTATGGAGATTTCTCAAAAAATTAAAAATAGAACTACCATATGATCCAACAATCCCACTTATGTGTGTATATCCGAAGGATCTTGAAGAGATATGTGTATTCTCATATTTACTGCAACATTATTCACAGTAGCTAAGACAAGGAAGCAACCTAAATATCCATTGACAGACAAATGGATAAAGTGTGGTATATATATACAATGGCATATTATTCAGTCTTAGAAAGAAGGAAATGTTGCCATCTGTGACATGAGTGAAACTGGAAGACATTATGCTAAGTGAAATAAGGCAGACAAAGGACAAATACTACATGATAACACTTATATGAAGAATATAAAATAGTCAAACTCATAGAAGCAGAGAGTAGAATGGTGGTTGCCAAGAACTGGGGAAAGGACTGGTTGCCAAGAAATGGGGAAGTATTAGTTAAAGGGTACAAAGTTCAGTTATGAAAGATGAATACATCCTAGAGATCTACTGTACAGCATAGGGCCTGTAGTAAACAATATTAAGTTGTATAATTAAAAATTTGCTGGGAGGGTAGATCTTATGTTATGCATTCTTATCACATACACACAAAAAATAGTAATTAAAGAGGATAGGAGAAAACTTTTGGAGGTAATGGATATGTTTATGGCATAGTTAGTGGTGATGGTTTCATGGATATATAGTTATCTTCAAATTCACCAAGTTGTATACATTAACTATGTACAGCTTTTTGTATGTCAATATACCTCAATAAAGTGGTTTTAAAAAGAGAGAGAGAGATGGTTGCTCATCCACAGGCAGATTTAGGGCTCAGGACAAAACCAGAGAAATTTTATAGATATCATAGCTTTGTTTAATTTATGAGGAATTTTTATATCTATGAAGTTTGTCTCTGTTCACATAGACTTAGTCTGCACATAAATGCATAATAGCATGTTGTACATTTTTATTACTTTAAGGTAGAAGTGAAAAGCTTTTATCAATGGACTATGTATTCTGAAACATAAATGGGAGCACCTGATCTAGTACATGGTTTCACAATGGAACAGAATATTTTTTTAACAGACTATTTTAAATAAAATGTCTGCTCACTGTTAACTATTACCTTTGACCTCAAATTGACTGTTGATAGATTTTTTTTTCTCTTCTTCTTCTCCCCAAGTCCCCCGAGTACATAGTTGTATATTCTAGTTATAGATCCTTCTGGTTGTGCTATGTGGGATGCCGCCTCAGCATGGCCTGATGAGTGGTGCCATGTCCACACCCAGGATCTGAACTGGCGAAACCCTGGGCCGCCGGAGTGGAGTGCGCAAACTTAACCACTAGGCCACGGGGCTGGCCCCTCATTGATAGATTTTACTCAGACACTTTTTCCGGGTAACGGCAGTCAACTTGTTCTTGTAAGCTTCAGATAGCAAAACGGTATGATGAGCATGCAAAGTGATTTTCGTTTACCTGGCACATGGCAGACATACAATAAATGTTTCCCTTTCTTCTATGAATATCTGTGTCTTCCATGATATCATTCCTGTATAGTTGATATGCTAGTAGTGCTTTAGGAGAATCTGAGACATCTGTATTGTGGGGAGCATATTAAGATGTTCCAAGGGTCACATTCTGACTCATTCTTATCCTTCAGTCTCAGCACAAATGCAGTTTCTCGTCAGACAGGCCTTCTGTCTGATCAGTCTATATACAAAGGCTTCTCCCCATTCCTCTCTTTCACATTACGCTTTTTATTTCCTTTATAGCACTTATTACAATCCATATTTATTCTGCTTATTTGATACTTGTTAATGATTTAAATATGATCTTTCAGGTAAGACCTATCCCTAACAACCTTACACGTGCATGCACACACAAACACAGTCACTTCCTGTAATTTTTCCTTGCTTTATTTTTCTCCTTAACATTTGTTACTTTCTAACATATTGTGTATTTTACTTCTTCATCTTGCTTATTGTCTGCTTTCCCCACTAGAATCAGTTTTACTTGGAGGCAGAGATTTTGCCTGTTTCATTCACTGCTTTATACCCAACACCTAGAACAGTGCCTGGCTCATGGTAGTACTCAATAAATATTTGTTGAGTGAATGAACTGATAATTATTATAGAACATAAGTTCCATGAAAGCAGGAATGCTACCTGACTTGTTCATGGCTATTTATATAGTAAGCGGCACAATGCCTTCTTCACAATAGGAGCTCAGAAAATGTTTGTTGAATAAATAAGTGAGGAGAATTATCTGGTGAAGAGAGAGTGAAGACCCTGAGACCATATTTGAAGAGCTGAGAAAAGGTCAATGTAGCTAAAGCTCTCAAAGCAAGCACCATATAAATGAGACAGGAATAGACAGTAGGAGCCAAATTTGACTGCACCTTGTAGGCCAAGTTAAGAATTCTAGGTTTTTATCTTAAGAGCAATGGGAAACTATTAAAGGGTTTTTATTGAGTGAGACCAAAAGAGATTACTGATGTGCAGAAAATCACAGACTTTCTAAGACATATTGTGTCTTAGGAAACAAATGTAGTTCTGTAATCTGGAAAAATCATGTTGGAAAATTGAAGACTTTTATAAAGTGATCTGTGTCCCCCTCTTTCCCCTTTATTCTTCCCCTCCAAATACATCCTACACAGAGTACTAAAGCAGCTCTGCCACTGAAGACAGTCCCTTGTAGCAATGCCCTTGCTTTTCTAAATGTATTCTTTTTACACCAAAGGATACTGCATCATAACTCTGAGATGAAATGGAGGTGTTTATGTATAACGTGTGTGGGCTCTATAATTTTGACTTTAAGATTGCAGAATCTAAGTGTGTTGTGGTGGATATAAAACATACAAAAAGAAAATATGACATGACTCTGGAAATTTTAAGATTTCTCATTAATTTTGAATCCTTCGGGGGAAATAATTTCGTGGCAAGGGCTGTATTTTACTGACAGGTCATCAAACTTTTCAATGTATTCTCTTCTACATGCCTCAATTAAGTGATTAATAATAGAATAACCTACAAATGGTTAAGTGTACCATATTTGTTCCATACTTTAAGTGAGGAGAGATTTTTAGGATCTAATATTTAAAATGAAAGCTCAAAGGGAATATATATATGTTTATATATAGAAAGTTGGATTTATTAATTTATAGTAAAAAACATAGCTTCACAGTTTACATTCAGTCAACTATACTGAAATTTGCACATTTTCTCACTGAAGGAAATCTACCCAATTATTATATCCAAGTATGCCAATTATTATCAAAAGGTTGTTTGGTAAGCATAGAATTAAAAATGGGGCAGTATAAATCATCTTTTTTAACATGTTAATTAATAACCATAATAAGAATGCCATCAAGCTATATCAGCCTGAAGTTTGGCTCTTTGCAGTCAGGGTAACCTGCTAAAGATGAGATAGTTGAGTTCTCTAATCAGAGTATCCTCCCCCTGAAGAGTACTTAATAGACTGATATATTTTGTCTCTCACACTCAAGTTTTTAATATTTTTGTGCTTACTCCCTTTTATTTATTATTTTATCACCACCAGTTAGCTAAGATTCAAGTCATTATTGCTTTCTCTTGAGAATCATTCTAATAAAAACACTTTATTTGTCTTTTTAGGGTATTGTTGGCTACCTACCCAATTTTTTTTTTAAGAGATGCAGATAACTTGGGAGAGGATAATAGTGAAATACTTAGAAGTACATATAAGGGAAGTTTAAAGAAATTGAGTTTGAGTAGCCTGTAAAAAAGAAAGCTAAAGTTGGCCTTAAAACCATCTTCAGGCTTTGGAACATTTATTATAGTTTGATTGCTGGTAACAAATTGTTCTCCTTCCCTACCAAGGGCATAAAAAAACACAACGGCTTTAATTTTTACAGCTGGAAGGTTGTGGATTAGGTAGTAGGAGGAATTTCAAGTTATTAAGTGCTGGAATGTTGCACTGAGGGAGATTGTAGAGTCACTTTCCTTGAAGTGGAAAGGGGGCGTACATACTCTGTAGTGTGATTTGATATGGGCTCAGAGAATAAAAGGCATGGAATTATTTTAGCACCTCAATCATATATATTTATCAAGCATATACTTGACAAGACGTCAATTTTATTTTTATTTTTCCTTAAATTTCAAGCCAAAATCCTAGATCCATAATCACTTGTATCCTTAAAGATCAGTAGTTTTTACTCTGGGTTTGCTTCTTAGAGGTATTATTTTTAAACCACTTAATCATATTTTTAATCCCTTCGAATTGACAATTAGTTATTGAACCTGAATTTGTAGATTAGTTTTTTGTTATATATATAATAAAATATAATATAAAATATATATATAATAAAATACATGTATTTTTATATATAATGTATATACGTACATACACATATATGTATGTGTATATATAACAAATATATATATATATATGATTTTTTGGGGCCTTTCTAGGATCTCTTGCACTTAAATTACTCACATAACAGGATTAAGGTATTTAAAGCTGAAATAAGGGCACATTATTCTCTTTCTTCAGATGGCTACTAAACACCTGGAGCCAGGCCTCAGGGTCACCATATGTTGGTTTTCAATTTTCCTTTGTGTGATACAATGATAAGTAACCTTTCTAATCATTGATGCTCTTTCCTGACCTCTTCAGGGCTCTGTTCTCCCCCTTGGCCATCAAGATCCTTTATTGCAAACAGCTGTTGAGAGATGTTACTGATAGAGTAGTGAGGACAAAGAGAATGTTTCATATCCAGAACCAAGGAGCCAAGATGGCATAAGGTTTAGGATTTCCCAAGAGCAGAAAATTTGCGTATATCTCTTTTATGATCTTTATGGTTGTTAAAAAAATTAAAAACCTAAAACTATCCAGCAAGAAAGATGTAATTTTCTTTACATATACTGTTTTAGTTCCTTAATAATGTGATAATTATAAAACGGTTTTGCACTTTATAACATCCCTTTCCCCCTTCTGTAAATGGCTAATTTTAATTTTTCCATGTAAATCAAAGGGCTTTTCTTCCCAAGTTTTAGTATTATTTAATAGCTTATAGTTACTTGAAAAGGATAAAAACATTAGAAAAGATCATTTTAATTTACTTTATTGTATTGAAAGTGTCTTTGACTGTAAAATAATCAATTCTTTTCTAATCAAAGAAACCGTAGTTCAGTTCTTTACAAAGTTATATTCTAAATATAGGTACGTCATTTTACACTAGATAATTACTTTGACTCCATTCTTTATATGTATTTTTGTTATGATTTATATTTGCTAATATTTTTTATTATTGTTAATGTTTTCAAACAGTATCATTCATCTGAAAAATAAAATAGACTAGAAATCTGGGAGTTGACATTAACATTTTAAATAAGTAGGAATATTTTAAATGTCTTGTCTCTTGGAAGACCATGGAATACTTTTGAGGAGTGTGTTAACAGCATCTTGTTAAAATCCAAACACAAGTGGTGATGTTACATTCAGAAGTTCCAATAATAATGATGTATAAGTTGATGCCTAAGCTCCTGTAGTAAATATGTGTTATGAATTAGTACATAATAGTCTTAATATGGAGATATCTTCCTTTAAAATACAAGTAAAGAGTAAGAGGGTATTATGAACATTTAGTGAGATTTTATATTGGATTAGATTACAAGTAAACCTTTACTAATCATCCTTAATTGGCCAGTGACTTTATTTATTTCTGACAAATTTAAGAGAAGTGGGAGAGTAGCTTAGTGTGTGGAGATATTTTTGGCATTGATATGAGACAGAGCTGATTCAAATATAGATTTAGTTAGGATTGAAGCAAATTGCTAAATCTTTCTGAACCTGAGGTTTCTTAAACTTTCTAAGATTGTTGTGATGATTAAATTAGATACAAATATGAATATGCCTTGCACTGTAGTTGACAGAATACCCTGAAAAAGTGTTCGTTTCTTTCTTTTTTTCCTGCCTACAACATCACTGCTAAGAAGTCATGAAGGATACACCGGAGTTTCTCCAGTAATGGGAGATTCAGTTTTATTTCATCATTGTTCAGCTCTAACTTTTCTAAGATTTTTCTGTATAGTGAACTGAAATCTGCTCCTCCTTGCTTTTACCCATTGGTTGCTGGTACATGTATTTTGTTTTCAATCTTTTATATACTTGCCTTTTTAAAGTCTAGGAAAAGAGATTCAGTTTCAAAAACATGACAGACAGTAAACACAATCACTTCTGCAGGCATATAAACAGAAAACGCTAGATAAATATAACTAACAAAACATAATTAAATATCATTTATTTAGCTACAACACGTATTTCTGATGAGAAGAAACATAGGTAAAATCCACAAATTGTGGAATACTGCCAGTATAATGCATAAGTCTTCTTTGTTCATCTGTGATTATTTCCTGGTGCATTAATGATGTGAAGCTGTCAGGGAAGCTTTCTCGCGAAAATAAAATCTATAGCAATATATAAAGACTCTTAGAAAAAATTGAAAGTCTTATAGAAGGGTCTTTCTTTATTGGACATAGTGGATAGCTTAGTGGCTTCATTCCAAACACTAAGCTGTCTATTAAAGTTATGAGGGCAGATGAAGAATCTAAAGACACATCTCTTTGTGTTATTTTTTTAAAAGTTGATTGATAAAGAAACCCCATACCCTATACCCTAATTCAATACTTAATTTTTATGAAAGTGGTCTCCGTTGGAGGCAGATACCCTCAAAGACCTACATCTCTAGGAAGGAAATATCACAAGCTACAGGATTTAAGTCTACAAAGGATCAACTAATTGGGAGTATCCCAGTAGGGAACAAAGGCCAGCAGAGATTTAACTGTGCAAATGTTTTAATTAGTACTGTTGATGTTTTTGTTTGTTTTCTGGCTACAAAGTTATGTAATTTTTGAGTGGTCTGCTCGAACTCTGTTTTTCCCATAAACCTGTTTTTTATAAGTGATTTTGCAAAATGCAGGGTTTTTCATGGAATGCATTTATCACCTTTCAGCAGAAAGCTTGTATATATCAGGACCAAAAAAGGGAGGTAAGGGTGTGCCAGAAATGAAAAGGAGTGTTTTTCACATAGTAAGCTGTTGTTGGGATAGGAGACATCACCTTGGGATGAGCTAAGGAACTGGAATTGAGACCTTTTCGTAAAGTCAGATCTTTAGGAGAGTCATCTCTATTGTGAAGAAAGAACTAAGTGGAAGTGACAAGTAGGCTTGTCTGCCCTTTGCTCCAGATGGGGAAAAATAGCTCCCATAAGAAACTAAAGCGCTAGGCTTGTGCCTCACATAAGAACAGAGTATGACTTTATACAGTCTGCGTATATGGTACTGACTAAGTAAATCGACATGAAAACTGGTTCAGTGAAACATTGGATTGTATGGTAGAAACAACCACATGAGGCTACATTTCTACAACTCAGGAGGCACAGACTGCGCAAAGGAAAGAATATTCACTGAAGATAAGCTTGAATACATAACAATCTGAGGAAAAAATCCACCATGAAGTCAGCAAACAGAAAGATTAGCACCCCAAGAGAAAAAAATATGGAAAATATGAGAAGAGGTTAAGAGACAGGATGGTTAGAATAAGAAAGTCCAATATAAATAAAATAAGAGTTCCAGAAGAAAGAATGGGATATATTAAAAGAGATAATAACTAATAATTTTCTGAATCAAAGAAAGATATGATAGCAAAAGATACTTTAAATAAAGAAACTTTAAAGCATGAATTCCCAACTAGATAAATAAAAAGAGCACCTAGATACAGTGGTAAAACTGCACTAAAAAAAAGACAAAGATAAATTCTTGAAAGTAGCTAGAAAGACTATATCACAAAGAAACAGCAATTAGACTACAAGTGACTTTTCATCAGCCTCCACAGAGTCCAGATGGCAATGAACTTAATACCTTCAAATGCTGAGGTAAGATAAATGTTAGCCTAAAACTCTTACATTCAACTAAACTATTTTTCTTAATGAGGGTAAAATAAATAAATTTTTAGACAAATAGAAACAGGAATCCTTTGCTAAATTAACTACTAAGAGATGTATATCAAGGAGAAAGAAATTGAGTTCAGAAGTTAGTAGGGGGATGTAGGAAGCAATTGGTTATTAAATGCATTGGTAGACACATAGATACATCTAAATAAACATTGATTATCAAGTTTTGGGCAATGAGTGATTGACAAACTTAGATTTTTGTAGGTAAAGAAAATTTCTCTACAAGAATTAATGAACCAACATAGTGATGCTCACTTTTAATTTTGCCAAGTAAAAACATTTTGCAAAGACTGCCATTAGCACACACACTCTGCCTTTAGGAATCTTAGTCTATTGTAACGCTTAAAAAGTAAAAATAGGGCCTGGCCCCGTGGCCGAGTGGTTCGAGCGTTCTGCTTCAGTGGCCCAGGGTTTCACCCGTTTGAATTCTGGGCATGGACATGGCGCTGCTCATCAGGCCACGCTGAGGCACCATCCCACATGCCACAGCTAGAAGGACCCACAACTAAAAAAAAATACACAACTGTGAACCAGGGGGCTTAGGGGAGAAAAAGGAAAAATAAAATCTTTAAAAGAAAAAAAAGTAAAAATAATAAAAATAAATACAGTCCTTTAAAATAAAAAATTTAGTTTCATGAAAAAAACCTAACCACATTGACATCACTCTTCTAATTTTATCACAGAATATTAAAAACGTTATCATAAAGCAGTACGAATACATGACATTTGGGCTACATGTCTGATTATACCCTACCTTCTCCCTGGTTCCTGTAAATTCTCAGTGATAGTGTTATTTTTTCATAACACAGCATAATGACTGTTGAATAATAGATGCTCAACAAATATTCTTCAATGAATGGGAAATCATGCTATTACTTTTGTTTTACCAGGCAATCCCCCTCATTAGTTAGGAGTTGACCCCACGAAATTAGAGTCCATTTCCAATTTTCAGTGTCATGTAACAGAAATTTCCCTTAGTGGATACTTGATAACTTCTCTCTCCTTCCTTAAACTCAAGGGCAAGCACGAAGACCCAAATTTCTCCTAGAGAGTCTGCCCAAAATGAATTGTAGGGTTAGAGAAGGGAATTCATTGCTTTAACATACATGGTTTATTAGTTTATAGAGGTCATGAGACTAATCTTAATAAATTTTAACTTCTCCTAAAAAGAATCATGAGTATGTAAAAGAGAACTATGTTCTTCTAAAGCTAAACTGATGAGTACTCAAAAAAATCATCAATCCCTCTAACTAACTATACTCCATGACCTTTTATATTTTATTTAGGGAAGTTAATCCACCTACTATGATGGTTGTTATACAAATTCTCCAAGAGGCAAAAAATTTCAGAATGCATATAGCTTTATTAGAGATTGGGACCTTCTTTAGCGTAATTATTCAGCAACTGGTATACATATGCAATAAAAATTGAAATACCTATGCAAATATATCATCCATGTTCTAGAATCCAGCAGTTTAGAGAAGAAAGGGTATTTCTGAAAGTGAAATTGTTCTCAAGTTCTTTCTGGAAGTGTACCTCTTGCTTTCTTGGTATGAAATGAAATTTTCTTGTTTTTTGTCTTTCAAGAGAGTATTTTCCATCTTGGGAAATCTTAATTGGAATATCAAAATCTTTCTTATCCAGGTTGATATTCTAGATGAGAGATCTATTTGAAAACTCTTCAGAGCCTTCTCCAAGACTAGTTTAACATCTTGGGAGTATTTCCCATATATAGGTTTCCAATCCCATGCTTTAAACAGTAATCTGTGAGAAGTTAATACCCTAGCAAAATTCAAATGCCCAGGAGCCGACTAAGGTAATAAAATCCTGTTTAGAAGTGGAAATCTACCTTTCAAAATGTGTTATTCTCTAAAAGATAAGAGGGCTCTATCAGAGGGCTCTATTGTGAATCTTGAGATTAAAGTTTTGGAAAAAGTCTCTTGAGCACTTGCTACTTTGGGTAGAGATTTTCAAGGCACTTTTGGAAAATAAAGTTTCTGTAACTTGACTAAATAGTATGTTTTCCTAATAGATGCTATAAATATTGTCTTTTTCAATGATAGAATTTTCATTGCATAGTTCTGTCTAAAGTAAACTTTAGGCTTCTTTTACTTCTGTCTAAAGTAAGATTTAGACCTAATAAAAATCATAAAAAATCAGGTGTATGGTCCAGGATTATGGATAAATTTTTTTTGGTAATCTTTTAATATGTTGTTCTGGCAATGCTTCTCTATTTTTGTGAACACATTTTTTTTTAGAATGTAGGTATTTTTGATACATGGGACAATATATTAAGACTCGAAATTGTTAGTACTACTGCTTTTTTAACGTTACGCTAAAAGAATATATTTAGGAACATATACTAAGAAATCACGTCTTATAGAAAAGGAAGAATAAGGTAGTATAAATAACCTCTTAAAACAGAACTGTAGCTTTGAAAGAAAATAGAATTTGTAATAAATTGGATTGTAAGAACAGAAAAGTTTTATCTTTATATTATGATCCACAGTGCACGTGGCCCAAAGAGATCCCTTTGATTTGCTATACTCTGTGGGGCATTTCCATTTGTAGAAACAGTGAACCATTGAATTGAGTATGTTACCACTTTATTTCTGAATTGTGTTTACGTGACATAAGTTCTTATAATTGTTTTGAGAGTTAAAAGAGCAGTTGGGGAATAAGAGCAATAGAATTGAATGTTATATATAAATTTATCTTTGCACTCCAGATTAATATATTTTTATTAAAAATATATATTTTATACTAAATGGTTCTAGTTTAAATTAAAAACTTGTAATATTAGTAATGATACTAATTGGTGATCATATATAAAAAGAAACAAAAATTTGAGTATTTTCTTCAAAGTAAGCTTCTTTTTGGCTGTTAGTTAAAATACTTTACTCAAGGACACCTTGGACAGCTTATTTTAAAATCTGATAGATTAATATGTGCGAACAAAATGAAGTATTGTATATTGCTCATATTAGAATAAGTGTTGTAGTTCTCCCATACTGAGGTAGGATAATGAGAAATCATAATAAAGAAAAGACATCATCGAAAACATGTCATTTATGGAAATGGAGCATAAGTGGCAGCATTTGTTCAAAATCAGATTTCCTTTCATGAAAGTGGACTACATTGATGAACTACAAATAACATTGGTAGATTGTTCTTTAGGCATATGTGAATTTTAGAAATTATTCACTGCTCATTCCCATGGTCTCTCTTTTATTTCTTTTTAAATGGTCTTTATATGAGTATTACAGTGGGTCCAGGAAGAAGTCATCTACCTGGCAACACTTTATTAGTAATTGGTAAATTTCTGCTATTGTATATTCTTGAGGGTAAGAAACATATAATTCCTTTCTACATATTCATTCTTTCTCCCTGCTCTTCTGTATTAAAGAAATTTCTCCACATTATTTTAAAAAGCTCCTAATCAATATTAAAAACTAAGATATAATTTACCCACTAAAATAAGAATTACAAAGATAAATGTTTAAATGATTCTGCAAAATGACTAACCCACCTTCCGTAAGAACCTCCTCCACAATCCTCTTCTCTGATGCTTCAACAGCAGCAGCAGACATGATGTGTCTTTTTAAAATAATGCTGAGTGACTGTAGGTATATTTTATGGAAGAAATGAACACGATTTTAGTCTCTACTTCTGATCAACTTGCTTTTGCCTTCTTTCCTAGGAAGTGTGTAGAGAGCTCTGGTGTCTCAGCAAAAGCAACCGCTGTGTCACCAACAGTATTCCTGCAGCTGAAGGAACACTCTGTCAAACTGGGAATATTGAAAAGGGGGTAAGCTCAAATGATTTATTAGCTATTTGCCGTGTAGACTAAGCTGATAAGTTTCTGGTATTTATATTCAATCACTATGAAATTATGCATACTGCTTTAAAATGTGCTTGAGAAAATAATAAATTCCTAGCCTAATGAGTTGTCACTTGATATCTGCAAATATGCATTGTTTAGGAAATTACAGTGAGTAACTATTTTCTGAATCAGTTTCACCTTTCTGTAAGTATATGTATGAATTATATTTGTACAAAAAAATCCAACGACAATCTTATAGTCATATAACATAGTCTGTTTAGTCATATAAGTCTAGTTTGGTTTTTTTTGATAAATAATTCCCAGGAAAATTATGTGACAGCAAAATAGATTTTATAACTATAGCCTGACTAGATAGTCACTTTTTAATTGCAGTATGAGAGACAGGGCTAGTAGTAGAATAATTAAATGACTTATTGAGCAATGAAATTAGAGCTAAATAATTGTAGTTTCATCAGTCTAGTTTTGAAAAAATATCATTATTAAGAATTATTCAAACAGATAAGAATAGTTTATGCTATTCCTGAAATTCCTTAGGAATTGCTATATGTGAATTCTAAAATTTATTGCTATGGACTGAATTTACAATAATAACTACTACTGTCATCTGTTCTCAGTTCTGACTTCTTCCATGTTAGTTGGGTTAGTTTCAACAAAGATTACACTGAATTTCAGCTTGCAATCTGATGTTTAAATGAAAAGAATGAAAGCTTTTGGGCAGCTGTCACACTTTATTAATCCTTGCTGACGGCTTCATTCAGGACCCATGACCTAGTGCCATGTTGATGGCTTTTCCATGCTGAGTTTGGAAATGTTGGTAAATTATGCTAAATGTATGAATTGATAGGGTCATTTTGAAAGGATTAAGAATCTTTTTTTGAGACTTTGTAAGTAGCCAATAAAAATAGAGACCTTCACACACTACCAGAAATTCCTTCTTTTTTTTTCCTGAAGTAATAGAAAATATTAGGAACCGCATTCTTGAAACAACAGTCTAGGTTTATTTTGGAACCAACAGTTCTTGCCAATGACAGGTAGCAATTTACATCAAGCTGTCCTTAGAAGAAATACACAACTGTAAGGGGGAAAGTCACAGTGGGAATCTGTTTCTTTATTTGCCATTGATTATTCTTGTGATTTAGTCCATGGGCCATAGTTTCTGTTTGCCTAGAATAATACTATCACTAGCTCTGATGGCTCTTTTTATTTTTCTTTATTTTTTAACTCAAAGCATAAAGAATTCATTCTTTTAAACACCTCAGAGTTCTCCTAGAAGCATTCTATAGATTATTTAATTCCTCCAAGTAAGTAAACCTTGAGTAGTGGCTATCTGAGAACACATAGCTCAATCCCACCAATCGTTTATATAGTAAACACATATTTACTGTCTTATTTCTGCTTAATAGCAGGACCCTCAAATGTCATATCTTAGAACTATGTGCATATATATGATAGATATGACATTTTCTTGGAAATTACAGACAATTTTGAGGGATACTTAGAAAACACTCTCAATAATATTAAAGCTAACAGTATTAAATTTAAACTTAGGTAAGCAAATAGAAAGGAAATATAATTACTCTAAGCATAAATAAGCAGAGACAAGAGACAGTGCATAAAATGGGGCAAAAATATTGCCCCATAAAAAAATTTGATTTCTAAAGATTCCCATTCTTAATCTGGGTTAATGATTATCAAATTTCAATCCCTAAACCCTTTCTTCAAATGACATCAACAGAATTCTCATATATATACATTTGAAAAAATGGAAATGCTCTGGTTAAAGGAACCCCTTGCCTGTCTCCTTACCCTGTCCTTGAACCCTTGTCAGTTTCCAACATACCTTGGCAGAACATCCTAGGCTCCATGAAAAACTATTTAAGAAGCTTAGAAGTGTAGCAAAGTTTGTGTACCAAGAGGTCATTCATATTCATGACATTAGAGTGTAGTTTTGTAAAGTCAATATGTTGGATTTCACCGTCTACAATTAATCTACAAAACTAATCTTAGCCATTCTTCTAGAGACCTGGATGGTTGATAGACAGCTTTAGGAATGGCACTAACAAGTCTTAAAGTGAATGAATAAGTAAATGAAAAAAGCAAATACATATGCAGACTCCTAGAAAGAAAAAGGATAGAAGACCCTCAAAATATCTCTGTCATTAACTTTGAATTTACAAAGATGCTTTCAAAGAACTAGATCAACCTACATTTTTAGGAAAAAAAGGTACGAAGAACTAGATGTGAGCTGATCACTTCTTATTTTTTATTTATTTTTGACTAACCGCATTTGCCATGTTATCTATTTATGAATTTTTGTTATTGTTAATTTTAGTTATTTTTTTTCCTTAAAAGATAAGCATGTTTACTCTTGCAAAATACAGATTTTTTTCCTTCTTAAGCTATATCTTTTTGGAAATTAAACCAGGGTTCAGAATTTTGACTCAAGTCAAAACAGCCGTGCAAAGAGCTAGTGAAAAAATTAAGATGGAATTTTTAATTGTTCTGGTCAACTTTGTGTGGCTAGTCTGTATTCTTGTCATGTGAAAATAGTTGGCATTACCAGTAACAATGATGATGATGATAATGAATATTTTCAAAATACTTACACTGTGCTAGGCCCATATTTGTTCTGTTTAATATTGACAAAAATCCTATGAGGTGGGTACTGTATTACTCCACTTTACAGATGAAGAAAGACTTGAAAGCCTAAGATTACACAGCAATTTAATAGCAGGGTTGAGATTCCAGCCCAGGTCTTTCTGATTCTAAAGTTGAAAACTTTGCCCCTCTCTACTGCCTCTGATTTCACTTTACCTTCAGATGGGAAATTTTGCAGAAAAAAGAGCAAATTTTTGTTGTCACAGGAATAAAGTGAGTCACTGAGCCTGAGATGGGTGGTGACAATGTATTTTACCCTTTAATACTAAGTGGATTTTTCCTTATCTACCTGTAACAGTTTATCTCAGGAATCTAAGAAGGCACTGTAGACAAAAATATTGAACTAAGAATATATGATTGTGTTATGATTGGCAAAATAATGAATCTCCACTTTAAAAATGAGAAAAAATATATTTCAACATGTTTCATAGAGATGTGAGGATGAAATGACATAATATCTGAGTGAGCTTTTTGTGGGCTTCCTCAGAGGGAAGGCACTAATATATATTACTAGAGCGTCATGTTTACTTTTCATTATTATTTGCCAACCTGATGATGGTGAGCACACAGTTCTTTGCCAGACTGTCTTAATCGGCAGTAATGAACATCAGAGAGTGTAAGCATGAGTTTATGTGTCTCAGAAACATGAATGGAATATCCATGACCTCTGATCTTAACTCTGAATTTCAAAACTGCTCTCATCAGAAGGAACAAGAAAGAACCTACATTCTGTCTAGCCAGCAGGATAAAACCAAAGCTGCTCATAGTTTTTTGAATATATCTTTCTTTCAAAAAGGTAGGGGGAGGGGAGAAATATTGCTCAAGTGACATATCCAGAGGACTGGATCCACAATGATCTCGTCAAACTCTGGCTGCAAAAGAGATGGGATCCCTGCCCAGGGGCACAGTTCCACAAATGTTCCATGTAAGTATGGGAACTGTTCCATGCACATTTAGCAGATGGAGTAAGAAATATGGCCAAAAAATTAAAAACTGATCTTTGCGGGAGTCCTGGGGGGTCTGACATCGCTATTACAGCCATTGGATGTTTGCCTGAATAAACCATTCAAGGACTGAATAAGAACCATATGGTCTGAATGGATGTACTCAGGGACAGTAGCATTAACCAAAGGAGGAAATTTGATGAACCCAGACGGTGTGCTGGTTGGTACTGTATGTACGTGGGTCAAACTCCTACAAATTAATCAATATAACTTTCAGCCAAAAGAACTTTCCTTAGACATGGCATATAGCCCTTGGACACAAATCGGAAGGTTGCCATATTTGATGAAATAGTAAACAAAGATTTAGAGTGTAAAAACTCCGATAGTAGTGTTGGCATTGTTACTGAGCAGGACATTAAGGATAATCAAAACCCAATCCTTGCAAGCTCTGATGCTGACCACAAAGAAGATCTCAAATACTTGGTTTATTGCCAAAAGATTGATTTAGTGATTCTACAAGATCCAATTGGAGATCTAGCCCAGCATTTTTATACATGACGCTCATTCTTAGTATCTGTGCATGGGAGATGTGGGGCTAGATTAGAATAGGATTATTATATGCCCTTCTAAATCACTGGCTATATCATAGGGCATTTGCAGCCTTAGAGCTTAATTCGCTTAGAGTAGAATATAATATTTTGACTGGGTCCAAAATTATAAACACAGGAAGTGAAGAAAGAATAGCTCTTCCAATTGCTCTAGAAATTTAAATAGTATGGGATGACAAGTTCTGATTTAGAATTTGGGCTGAAATAAGCTTTAGCATTCCTGCACCTGCACAGTGGAAAGATAAGGCTTTTAATAGTGCTGTGTTCCAACTCTGAGCTTTTCTGACTTGGGAAGAATGTTCTACATTGAATCACCAATATCACTTCCTTTAAAATCTTAGGATTTCCTTAGAGGTGTCTCATTCCAGATGCTGGCTGGACCCAGTGCTGGCTGTGGTACAAGATCTACCATAATCACATCCTGAAATGGCTCTTGTTTAAAATATATATATATATATATATATATATTTAAAATACTGCGTATGCTCATCTTGAAATTTTCTTTTGTGGAATTCTGACAAATTCTCAAAGTTATATTGTTTGATTTTATAATATATCTTGCTTGAAAATAACTCCCTGTTGTAGATCATGAAATTCAGTGGTCTAATAACAAGAGATGTTGTTTAATAATGAATAAGTGTTTCTTAAGAAAACTTTTAAAGCCTTACTGGACTATACCATCTTTATAGATAGTTTTTAAAACATATTTATTTTATTTAGAAGGAATGTGAAGAGAAAAAATGAACAACATGAGATTTTATTCTTGGAATGTGATAGTTTCACTTCTTTCACCTTTCTGAATCTGGTTAAACACACCTGAATTAGCAAAAAAGGCCAAATTTATCCAGTTTATCTGAATAATTTAGCTGAAGTAACATGACTGATATTTAAAATAGTCCAAAATCACTAGATTAGACATAACCTTTGAAGATAAAGATTAGAAACTGGTTTCCATCTGAATATTTAACTTTTCTAGTTTAAGAAATGAACTAAAATTCTATGCCTATAGAAATAGAGTTTTTACAGTTTTGACAACGTCAGGTAAAAAAATAAGGATAAAAATAGAAAACGATACTCAAAATTTTCGCCTTTATATTCTTACAGGATTTATATACTTCAGGTTGCTTTATTTGGTATAATCTAATTATATTACTTACGACTTACGCACATTAAAATCTTAGTATATATTGCTTAATCTTTTAGAAAATTAGCTCATATAACTTCATCCACATGAAGTCCCCGATAAGTTTCCTAAAGCACTTATAATTAAGTTAAATAAGTTTCTTCTCTTAAAATCATATGCTACATCAACATAGCATATGGTAGTAGTCTGCTCCTATCACCAGAGAAGAGAGGTAATGAGAATTCCAAAGAGATCCTTTCCTATAAATACAAGGTGGGGGGAACTAAACAAAACACAAAAGAACATTTTACCAGAGATCAAAATCAAACAAGTCCTGTGATAGATTTTTAACTTCTTTGAAGGTATGTCTGCATAGAACTAATTTCTAAAGTAGTCCTAATCCAAACCATATTAGAATCAAAAACTAAAGTTAGTCCCCATTTTATTGTTTGGAAAACTAGAGAAAAGAAGCAAATGACTTGCTTTGGACCAAAGATATCGCTAGGATGAAAACTTGGTTTTATAACACAGCCTACACACAGACAAAGTTGTTAACTTGTTAACTATTTAAGTCGTTAATTAATTAGTTGTGAAACTAGACACTAGTCTCTTGTCAGCTGCTAAATGACTGATACTTATATTCTTATTATGAATTCTTCATTTTTTGCCCATTAATTTTTATTGTTTATCTTTCTGATATAATTGTCTATCATGTTATAATTCCATGGAATAGATATAATCAATAGCATAAATTTCTGCAGTAAAAGATTCTAGCTAACCACTTATGAAATGCTACTGCTCTGTAGATGTTAATTAATGATGAGAACTGAGCAACATTTTACAAAATGAAAATTGTATTTATCTTTTACCTTAAAAATAAATTTTAAAAGGAAACCAAGAGAATTTATCTGACTTCTTTTCCTGGCCTACATTTTGTGAGCATCCATGAAACATGTATAACAATATTATTAAATACTTCGGAACCTACATCTTTCAGTATTCTTATGGCCTTCACAATTCCTTTGTCCCCTGAAAAATGTAAAAAGTGAAATTTTTTCTCTACCAATTATAGGAATACTCAAGGAGGTCTGAAATAACATTGGATGTACACTTGCAGCTAAATGGGTTTTTTTAATCTGTAGTGTTATTTTGTATTTTATGTCATAAAAACAAAGTATATTAGAGTATTCTTTAATGTTTTAAAATATATAATCCTATACCTCCAATTGATTTTTTCCACTGATTTTTGTATATTTTTGGACAGATAATCCCTTTTCTGCCAGTGAGTGACCTTGGGCAAGTCAGCCTCCTTCAAGTTCTGGTTTCCTCATCTGAAAAATGAAGTGCTTAGACTGCATTAATTCTGAAGTCCTTTGAGCTTTACATGCAGCTTTGTGATTATATAAAATAAATGTAAAATCAAGCTTTAATGTTATTTGAAATCAATAATGCTAAATCTCCAACTTGAACAAATATGCAAATTTTAAGATTTGGAATTTTTTAGAGTGTTAGTTGTCGTTAATTGAAACTATGGGAAAAAATCAGTAATTGCTGGTCAGAACTACATTACTCAGTTATTCTCATAGGGAAATAAGCACAGAGATAAATATTCTTACACACAGCTACTTGTAGCAACAAAAATGTAAAACTGGGGATTATTTGACCCAGTATTGTGACTTTTATATATGTGGGTGAAGGTCTAACACAATTGGTATATCATTATACAATGATTGTTCTTCCAGGTCAGTTAGGTAAGTCATAAACTGGCAGCTGGAACATTCTTTCCCACTCAAGTGTACATTATCAGCAGCCCTGCCCCCAGCATTGATACTATATTATCAGTTCAGCCAACTACCTCTGCTTCATAATTTTGGACAGATGATTTTTTTCTTCATGGTAATTCTCATTGCCCCAAACTCATAATTCTTTCTTAATGTCCTACTTTAATATTTATGAGATTTAGGGTCAGAATGTTCTGTCTTATACCCAACCAAATTTTGACTTCCTCTTGCCTAGTTTTCTATGGACAAATGATAATTGTTCAGCAGTTCTCTAAAAGACTCCTTTATGTTGTTACAACTACTGACACATTCACTGAGTGCCACCTACAGGGGCAACAAAGATGAATTTGACTTTCTTTACCCACCAGCATTTCCAGTTCCTTCCCAACATGTAGTAACCAAAACAGGACACAGAATTCTGTAACTTAACTAACGTATTCATCCATGCAATAAATTTTTGTTGCATATCTACTACATGCTAGGTACTGTTCTAGACATTCAGTATTTCCAGTAGAACATTCTGTGATGATAGAAATGTTCTATGTCTGTTCTGTCCAACATAGTTACCACTAGCCTCATGTGGCTATGGAATCCTTTAAATGTGGCTAGTGGGTCTGAGGAACAGAATTTTTAATTTTAATTGAGTTTAATTTAAATAGCCACATGTGGCTCTTAAGCTTTTACATACTAATGAGAGGAGACAAACAAAGAAATAAAGAAATAATTTGAAAAATAAACAGGATAATTTAAAGTAGTGTTAAGTGGAAAGAGGAAACTAAAACAGGGTGATGTAACCACTATTACATCTTAGAGTCGGGGGAGGGGAGGGCAGGAAGGGATGGTGAGGTACCACTTCAGAACAAGGGTGGTCATCTCTGTGAAATGACACTTGACCTGAGACCGAATGATGAGAAGACAGCAATATAAGGAACTGAGAGAAGAATATTCCCAGAAGGACCAGCAAATGCAAATGCCATATGGACGGCACAAGCTTAGTGTATTAAGGAAAAGAAAGAAGGCCTGTATCTGGAGCAATCTGTGAAAGAGAGAATAAGCCTGGAAAATAAGGCAAGGGCTAGATCACAGAGGCCACTGCTGACCAGAGTTAAGGGAAGTAGGAAACCACCACAGTGTTTTAAGCAAAAAAGTGACATGATGTGATAATATGTTTTTAAAAGGTCGCTCTGAATTCTCACTGGAGAATAGATTGATTATAGGTAGATAGATTGATTATAGGTAGAAAAAAGTTGAGGCAGGGGAACCAGGTAAGAAGCTATTCCATTTACCAGTTTGGTCTAGGATGGTAGCAATGAAAAAGGTGAACCATGAAAGAATTCCAGATATAGAGGATTAATATAACAAACGTTACTTTCTAGGCATAACATGTCATAATCCCTTCACATTTTAATATAAGTTTGCATTTTTATTTACAATCCAACATTGCTGACAGTTATTCAACTGTAATAATCTTCCGTTTTGTTATCCATATAAACAAATGACTTTCAGAGCATCAGTATGGTTTGTCAAAGTTTGATAATTCAGAAAAATGCACCAATAAAGCCTAGAAATGCTTGGTTTAAAAAAAAAGGTTTTCATTTTTACCATACTCTGCAAATAAGATTTATCATGTTAGAGTTATGAGCTGATTATTTGATGTCTGCATCTCGATAAATTATTCCTGGCTTTCTACTTATGTGCAGTATGTGTGGTTTATTGCAGAGAGTAAAGCTGAGAAGAATTCCAGTACACATGTTCATGCAGGGGCTATACACATGGCTAGTCAGTGTATATAAGGGTTTTTTTGTACCCGGTCCCTGGTGTCTTGGCATTACTTTTATTATGTCTGCAGTACTCGTGTAGATGAAATGCCACAACACATTCTTTTACTATTGTAGCCTCAACCGGCCTTTTTTTTTTTTTTTTTTTTTAAAGAAAAAGCAATTACCATCATAAAAATTCCTTACTGGGGAACTTTCCATGTTGCGTTATCATTCCATGAGTCTAATAATAGTGGAATATAAAGAAAAAAATTTTTAATACTAAAATATCTGAAAAAGACTTTTGAGGCCTCTATAATGAGAAACACTAAAAGTCTGGAGTAGGAGAAATAAGGAAAAGAAGTAAAGTCAAGATTTTTAGACTCCTGGTACGTGTTAGCGATTTATAAATCATTGCCTCGACAAAGATAATTTGCAAATCACATGCACCTTCACCAATTTCTAAACACAGTAAAGAACTCTCTCAGCCTGTTATCTATTGGGAGAATGCTAATGCCTATAATTGGTCATTGCCTGACCCTTATGTATTTCTATCCTGATAGCTCTATCTGCCTAAAAGCTAATTCTGTGTTTTCTGTGAAATCTTGCAGTGGTGTTATCAGGGAGATTGTGTTCCTTTTGGCACTTGGCCCCAGAGCATAGATGGGGGCTGGGGTCCCTGGTCACTATGGGGAGAGTGCAGCAGGACCTGCGGGGGAGGCGTCTCCTCATCCCTAAGACACTGTGACAGTCCAGCGTAAGTAGCTAAAGTAAGCCGGAGCCAACAAAAAGACACCATTGGAAATGATTCAAAGCTGTGGTTTCACATGTTATCTGTAAAAACGTTTCACTAGTGAGCCAAGTTCTTGTCTTCAGAACAGCAATAGACACAGGAAAGTGGAGGAGCCTTGTTAGACAGACTTTCCTTTTCTTCCTTTCCCCTTACTATGTAACTAAAAATAAAAGAAAAAGAAAAAGAAAAGCATTGTGTATCTATCCCAGGTATAGACAGACTTTTAATCTAGTAATAATCAGATAGATTTCCTCCTCCAAAAACTACTGAATTATGGATGAATCCAGGTCTGGTCTTAGCTACATTACCATTATTCCCAGGAAACCTAAGATCTTTTCACGTGTCACATAAAATTATTACTGCTACATTAGTATTAAAAGGACCAATGAGAGCACTTCAAGGGTTGAAATGCCTTGATTCGCATCACAAATCACAATGAAAAGAATACTGCCCATGTGTTAAAATAGTTTCCATTCTCATGCCCCCATTAATCATCTTCCAGAGCTGCCACCACTTTTCTCCCCGTGACTATTTTATGCAGGTCAGGCTGTTCCTCTCCCACCACTCTTTTTCTCCAGGCAGAGTCTGCCTGGCATGAAGCCAGCCCCATCAGTATTCTTTGCTAGCTGTATTGCTTCTGCCTCCCACTAGTGCCCATTACAGGTGGACTGGTCCTCTAGTTGGCCTTTTCTGCCCTCCCAAAGACTAGACTGCTCCTTAGCTGCTGCATGTCAAGTGCTCCCATTTTTGTCTAAAGCTCAGGTTCAGGACCTTCTTTCCGGAGAAATATTTGGTGCAGAATGATGTTATGATGTCACTTCTGCTTTTTCCCCCTTCTGGGGTAAAAGACGGTCAATTTGTGCTTTTTAGTTTTTCTCATTTTCATTCAGGATCCCCCTCTTTGGTTCCTGTCTCTAAATGTCTCTATCTTCTCTCTCTTTTTAGCTTGAAATTGTTTCCCTTTATATTAGTTCTCTGTTTTCATTCTCCCACTTTCTGTCTATTATTACCCACCTGCTAAACAGCTCACTGTCACCCGCTCATAAACCAGTCATGCTACCACCATCCCTACTACCTTGTTTTTGTCTACCAACCCATTTCTCCCAAACTGGCTTAAGATGGGCCATTTCTTTTCCTTATTTAGAGTCAGCATTCACTGGCATTCAAAGTATATTCAAAATGTAACCTTAATTATTCCATTGATAACCAGTGAGCCCAAATTATAATTTAGACTTCATCTTTTTTGAGCAAGTACAGAATAATTAACCTAAGTTCAACTGCAGGTTATTGTAAATTCGTAACCAAAAGTATAAAACCCTATAATAAATAATATATTCAGATACTTAAGAGAATAACTTGGACCTCTTTTAAAGAACAAGTTGGTTTTTCCATTCAAAAATAGCATGCCCAAATAATAGCATATGGCTTTCCCTAATGTTAAATATTTCAAAAATTAATTTATGTAAATCAAGTATTTGACATTTTACTTTTTCATTAATTTGAGTGTAATATAAAGTATTAAAAAGGCAAACTCATCTGATGTTTAGATTTAATTTTTTAAAACTTCATGTAATATTTGAAATGAGATAGAAATTCATTTCTGCATTATTTACTTTGAACTGAAGCTATTTCCAGAGTTATTTAGTGTCCCCTCCTTGTTTCCAGTCTGGAAAAAAGGGCAAACTTTTTGTTTCCTACTCGGTGAACATATAGCATCAGATTATGAGTTTGTTGAATATGATTCAAACTTTTCATTATAAATAAGTGATTTTTAAACTCATTGTGATGGACTGAGCACCTGTTTACTATGATAATTAGAAAACTCATTGATTTAATTGCATTTTTTTAAGAATATAAATCATGACAATTGAGTGTTGTAAACTTACTCAAATTGCCTTAATTCTTGTGTTCAACAACCATAAGCATTATTGCTGACAATTGCCAATGTGGTTATTATTTTAATAACTAATAAAATGTCAAAATTTATATTTTCTTAAAGTAAATGCTAATATGTTTTCATCAAGCAATATATGTACTCTTTATGTGGATAAATATATTCACATGTTAAACAAAATGTGTTTTCAGACCTTCAGGAGGTGGAAAATATTGCCTTGGGGAAAGGAAACGGTATCGCTCCTGTAACACAGATGTAAGTAAAACCAAACTCTCCTATGAAAAATTAGCTTACATTTCCCCTAGAGCAGGGAAGTTTTTTAAATTGTAAGCTATTTGATCAGAAATCCATGTGTGTGGGGTCATATGAATTTTTTAAATTGTTAATAATGAATGGACTTGTCTTAGGTCCATCAATTCCATCAACAAGAGTCAAGAGGAAGCTCCAGCACTAGGAACAAATACACTCTCCCCCAACAGGAATCAAAAGAGCCACACACATCCTGAACTGCCCTGGCCCCCCCACCACAACTTTGCCACCATTATCTTTCTTGAGTCCAACAGGATTAATCTTATTATGCCCTTTACCCCATTTTATGTTTGTCACTGCAAGAAGCCCTAGACCCCCACATTATTCCTTATCTCTTGCCATCCAATCCCAGAAAGCTCTACGTATCCCCTCTTCCATTTCCTATCCCTGCCCAACTACTGAAACTTTTCGGTGCCCTCAGAAATTCATGATCCCTCATGAGTAACCTTATATCCTGACATCTCTGAATTTTCCTTCCCTTCACTTTCTTGTTCTAATGGAAACTGGCTCTCCTCTGAAGATACTGCTTCTTCTGTAGCCCTATAAAGTTGGGGACTTGTGTTTTCCCCCAAGCTCTTGAATGTCTGGGCCTGGAAGTGGATTGACTATCTTCTTTTATCTTCCAGATAATTCTTCCTCCCTCCTCTCTAAAAGCCACAGCTTTTAATTTCATATCATCAGACTGTTACTCACTATTCTTCACTCTCATGCTCTCCAACCCTATGCTTCTCTTAATTCTTAGTTATTCCATAAATATGTAGATGATTTTTCTCTTCTGGATTTTTCTGTAAGCATATAAACATGCTGTTATTTCTACTGTCATGAGAAAACAAAAATAAAAAACCTGCCAGTTAGTTTCCTATTTCTTTCCTCCTTTTGAAACAAAATTCCTCAAAATAATTGTCTATACTCACTGTATCCAATCTCCTCATTTTTTCCTAAAACTGTACCTGTCAGGTTTTTGCCCCCATCATTCCACTTAAAATGCTCTTGTCAAGTCACAGATGACTTCCATGTTGCTAAATCCAATAGTCAATTCTGAGTGTTTATATTACATGATCTTCACTAGGCTTCCATGACACTGCAACTTTTTGGTTGTCCTTTTTTATTACTACTTACTTTTTCTCATTCTCCTTTGCTGGTGCCTACTCTTTTCTCTGACATTTTAATGTTAGAGTGCCCAGGACTTAGTTCTTGGCTTTTTTCCTCTGCCTACCAGTGTTCATTTCCTTGGTGATCTCATCCAGTTTTATTACTTTTGATACCATTCATATGTCATTTGACTCCCAAATTTATAATTTCGCCCCAGACTTCTTCCATGCATTCCACTGATTCTTACCACTGATTAGATTTTTAACAGACATCTAATATTTAACATGTCCAAATGTTATCTCCAAAATATTTCCATAAACCTATTCCTCCAGCAGTTTTTCCCATCTCAGATGTCAACTCCATCTGGCTCAAGCCCCAAACCCTCAAGTCATTATTGATCTCTCTCTCAGGCTGACAGCCTATATCCAATCTCTTAGGAAGTCCCATTGGCTTTGCCTTCAAAATCATAGATCTGACTACTTGTCACTTCTTCCACTGCTACCACTCTATCTTTCACTGGATTACTCTAAACTGCTTTTTCCCTGGATTTCCCAATAATGCTCTTGCTCTCTACAGTCCTCAATATAGGAGGCAGAGTGAGTCACATCCTTTACTCAAAAGCCTTCAATGACTGCCCATTTTACTTAAATCCAAAGTCCTTATAACAGCCTGCAAGGCCTATACAATCTGGCTTTCTGTTGTTTCTCTGAACTCCTTCCTTCTACATGCCAGGCTTTTGCATTGGCTATTCCCTTTGCCTAGTATATTCTTCTCCTAAAATATCTACATGGTCAACTCTCTTACCTCACCTTTACTCAACTGTCACCTTCTCAATGAGGCCTAGCTTGAATACTGTATTTAAAATTGCAGCCCTCCTGCTCCCTATAACCCTGGGACTCCTATTCCTCCTTACCCTGCTCTATTACCCCCATACCACCTTCTAACACACTCTATAGCTTATTTATCATATTTAATTCCATTAAATCTGCATCTTGAAGTAATTACATGTAGCTTCAATTGCAATTATCGTTTCAAGTTATCAGCATTATTTAATCCTTCACTCAACAAATAATCGAGTGCCTACTGTATATCAGATTGTGCTAGAGTAAGAAAGACAATCTCTGCCCTCAAGCCATCTTATAATTTCCTGGAAAACCCACTTAAATATAGAAAATCGCAATACAAAGTGATATGATAGATATGATATGAGATGATAGAATAAATATGGGATGTTATAAAAGCACAGAGAATTGGCACATAACCTCATTAGGGATTTAGGAATTTCTTCCCCTACGATGCTAAAGATCTGAAGGGCAGATAGGAGCTGACCAGAAAAGAAGAAAGTGACAATGAGAGCGTTCTAGGCAGAAGGAAAATTAAGTGTGAGGCATGGAGGTTAAAGAGTGTGATCTTTATCTTGAGGCATGAAGAAACCATTGAAAGATTTAGCCTCAGATTTATGCTTTAGCTGAGAATGGGTTGCAGAAAGGCAAGATTGTAACATAATAACAAACAAATCAAGAAGAATAGAATTTAAGGATACCAGTAAGAATGATTGAAGTGCTGAGCCATGTGCTCTACACTAGGAATGACAGTGGAGTCTAAAAAGGCCTAACAGAGAGAAAATTAAAGACTTAACTTAAAAAAATCCGTAAAAATCAGAGAACCAGTGTTGCAGGAGAAACAGGTGAAGGAGATAGCAGGTGAGGGGATCAGAGAATGGAATGTATTTGAATTTAAGATATGAGAAGTAAGACTCTTCTCAGTGATGTCAAATCTGGAGTGTGGCCATGGAAGTGCATGCCTAACCTTGAGTGAAGGTAAAGGAGTTCAAGGAAAATCAAGGCCAGAGAATTTGAGGAGTCTTCCGTGTGGATGCTGAAGTCACTCAAGATGTTGTTAGAACTTGGGGTATATAGTGAGACTGTGAACCAGGTATCAAACTCTTCAGTAAATGAAGGGAAATGACTATCATGAGGTTAGTAGGAAGCAGTGATGAAGCCAGATAGTGATTTGGATGGATAATATGAATCTTAGAAGAATAGAGGTTTTATCCAAGGGTAGAAGAATTGAATACCTACGGTATATCAGACTGTGTTAGGTAGAAGTGAGAAAGCCAAACTCACCTCTCAATTCCAATCTATTTCCATTGTTTATATAATTGTAAGGGTGGGCACACATTTTGGCCCTAATAACATAGTACTATATAATATGAATAATGTGTGATAGGTAACAGGAAAAGAAAAAAACATGCCCAACATCTCAGGCTTGTTGCATTTTGCCCATGAGATATGTGTTAGATGCTTATATTGTAGAGCTTGCTATTGGTGGGTTGAACATTTCTATTACCATCTTTGTCTTCTGTTTCAGCTTTTAGCAAATGATAAGCAGATACAGTTAACATAACTATATCATAGATATACAAATAATTATGTTTTTTTTAAATTAAACTTGACTCTGCTAGTTTAGCATTTGAGGCAATTCATTTCCCACACTGGAATTTATTTTCATGCTATCCAAGTTAGTAAACCTGTCTGAGCATAAGTTGTGTAAGCTGGGGCCTTTTAAAATATAATCTAGTATATGAAAATTTAAGCTTTCAGAACACCATAATCTAGCCCAGTGCTGTTCAAGAGAACTTTCTTCAATGATAGAAATGTTCTATATGTACACTCTCCAGTCTGGTAGCCACTAGCCAAAGTAGCTATTGAGCACTTGACATGTGGCTAGTGCAACTGAAGAGCAGAATTTTTAAGTTTAATTAATTTAAATCTGAATAGCCACTTGTGGCTAGTGGCAACCGTATTGGACAGTACAGAGCTAGACAGTTGAGCTATGCAGTAGAAAACTAATTGTTATAAAGAAGATTGTAAATGTTGTAGATAACATTCTCAAAACAAATCAATCTTAGATCATTTTAGAAACAAATGTAAGAGACTTCCATTTTTGGTAATGACAGAATAGGTTATTCTGACAGATATCTTAAAAAAAATTACTGAATAAGATTGTTTTTTTATCATTTTAAAATCAGCAAAGAGCATAGAAGATAGTGAGAGAGATGCCTGAAGGTCAAATTCTTTGAGAAAGGGGAATTCAAAAATATAAATGGAACATCAGAGCACCTAAAGTACTTTTCCCCTGACAATATTCAGAGGAAGAGAAGAGAAGCCACTCCAGTGTCTCTTTCTTACATATAAGGAAAGGTTTTCCCAAAGCTTCTCCCCTGCTCCCTTAGCAAACTTCCTTCGTGTTTTATTGGCCATGAGGCCACATGCCTACCCTTAAACCTGTCATAGGCAAAATGAATGGGATTACCATAATTGGTTTAGACTAACCCAAATATACCCCTAAAATGGGGTTAAGGTCACCTTCCCTGAGAAGTAGATTCCTGAACAAAAATTAGAATTTGGTTAGCAAGAAAGTAGGGAGTAATAGACACTGGGTATGCCACAGGTGTCCGCCTCAGAGTTCTTTTAGTTTCCAACTTTACTGATAGAAGTAGCAGTTGCGGAAGAAGAAGAAGAAGTAGTAGTAGTAGTAGTAGTAGTAGCAGCAGCAGCAGCAGCAGTAGCTGTTGCTAACATTTATTGAACACTGACTACATACCAGAGCTATTATTTTAACCGTATTTTCTTCCTGTACTAAGAGTTCTCCTCAGTAGTGAGTTGACTTGGTAAAATATTTTAAATTTCCATTCTTTTAATATAAATCTAGAAAAACTATGATAATTTAAAGTTTTGGTATAGTCTGTTCTGTTACAACCTTGTTTCTGTAACACAAATTAGCTTATAAGCGATTGAGTTATTTTGTGCCATATTTTGTACTGCTAAGTAATACAGCAGCTGAAGTCAAACTACATTAACACAGCTGAACATCAGAGAAGACTGTACTGGACGTGATGACCATTCACCCCACCTTCTCTTTTGGCTCAGTTTGGCCACATACTCTCTCATAGAACTCCCTATTGTGTGTTTCTGCCTGTTCTTTGTAGATTGGCCTCTTGTCTCTATAATCCAGCAGCCTCAACCCTTCCTTATTAACTTATTTCACCTTTTTTTTTTTTTTAAGATAAAGTCCTATGTTTACTCTAGTATTTTTTTGTTAGGAATTTACCATGTATTTTAAAAATTGTGCTAGTATTTTATTAGAATTGTTACTGTTTTTGTTAGTGTTCTGTCTTTGACTCGTTTGCCTCTACTGCTATTTTTCCCATATGCCATTTTTAGTGTGCAATTTTGCAGAAAGATTTTTCAGGAATGTATGTATCGTATTAGAGAAGAAATTCTAATATTTTAAACTATTTTCAAAATCTATTCTAAAACTTTCTAGTATTATAAAGACTATATTATAAGACAGAATTTAATGACAAATCATGAATTGATTGGAATTAAGATTGAGTAATGCAAGCAAGACTTCAGTATTTTCCAGTTATCATAGAATGTGTGTTACTATAGGAGCATTATAGGGCTATTGTGTATGTATCCTTTAACGTTGATACTTTTTTCTAAATGTATAATGGTTTAAATTATCTTTTTTTATATAATGCCTAGGTGTCTGTTATGTGTGAGCTACCCAAATTTAAGAGATTCAAAAGAGTATACTTGTCTTTTATCAGTTCAGCCTCCTGCCTTAGTGCATGTTTTACATAATTTAAAATTATGCACATCATATTTAGTGACCCTGTAAATAAGATCTGAGAGAAAATTTTCCAATTAGTTAGAATCAATTTGACGGTCAAGAAGTAGAAAACAATTCATAAGCATTTTTGACTTGGTCATTTCTGATCCAAGAGCTTTCCTTGAGACTTAAATAGGGTTAATACAAAGGATAAATTCAGATGATCGTGGAAGAATTTTTAAATTAGTGCCTAGAATGAGATCATGTCAGGTAGTCAAACAGCAGGGGCCCCAGGATTCTTTATTGAGTGTGATGAATCTTTGAGACTTGCTCCACAGAGATAGAAGAGGCAACTTATAAAGAAAAAAAATCTCAATCTTTCAAGATATTAAAATAGATCAGAAAAGGGTATCCAGCTGTAAAATTGACCTGACCACTCTCAACAGCAACATAACCAGCCTAGAGGCCAAGGGTATACACATGCTAGACTCTCAGGCTTATTATCTACATCAGGATGTTTTGGATCAGCCGTTTATTCCCTGCATCACCATTGGTCACCCTCAAATCCTTCAAAAGCAACTAGACAAGAACTCTTTCTTTCACATCCACATGATCTTCTCCAGGACAGAATAGCAGGTAAAGACAATAGCTATAGCAGGAACAAATTAATATGCTTTTCATCTTGAAGCTACTGAGAGACCAGGAGCATTTATTAAAGACATATAGGAGAATTGGATGAAGTTTGGTCTCACCATTAAACCAGGAACTACAATAGAATATTTGGGACCATAAACTAATCTAATAGACATGACCTTGTGGAACTTAGGTTTGGAGAACAGATTTTATGGAAGTCATGATGCCAAGATTCGTTGCTTGAGGACACAGTTCCCCTCCTTGGCATGGAGATAAATGGTTGAGAAGGTCCTGATAGTTTATATAAATGTGCTAAGGTGGGAGCTGACATGATGGTTGGGTAGTGCCATTATGAGAAGTAAAGACCTAGATCTGTGTTCAATCTACTGGAAAGTGTTTGCTCAAGAGCTATTCAGAAATATACTTTTGATTATTATGTATATTGAACCTCCTTTTTACTGGCATAAAAGAATATTGACTGTTAATTGGGTATTTCTGCTTTCCTGAGCAATTTTTCATTCCAGTGGCTTAAAACTATTATGCAAAATGTTCTAAGAAGGTAAACATTGGTGTACATAGTATAACTATTTTAAGTAGCAGAATTTATGGGTTAGTGTTGTGAATACCTTACTTGAAAACTTGGTTTTTTTAGAGTAAAAATATGTCTTTATAAATGTTATAAGCCAATTTTTTTTTTTTTTTTGAGGAAGATTAGCCCTGAGCTAACTACTGCCAGTCCTCCTCTTCTTTGCTGAGGAAGCCTGGCCCTGAGCTAACATCCATGCCCATCTTCCTCTGCTTTATATGTGGGACACCTACCACAGCATGGTGTGCCAAGCAGTGCCATGTCTGCACCAAAGCCAAATTTTATATCAAAGCCTAAAGAAGAAATATTAGCTACTATGAGAAGGACTTTTCTACATTACTAAAAAGAATTTCCTGGTGTTGCTAAGCTGTTTTCCAAAACCAAGAAAATCCTGGTGTTTTTCCTATTCCATATTATTTGTGATTTGTGTATTTCCTTGATAACATGACTAGGATAGAAATTCTGGTTAAAAATGTGAGCTCTACTTTGGCTAGGATGGAAAGTCATATTATTCTTGCGTCTTAAACATCTCATTTCCCTCCTTTATGCATCAAAACTATAAAAATTATGGAGTCCAAGGGTTTTCCAGGTCATCTGTGGTCTGTTCTAAAATTTAAGTATAGATTCTGTAGTACCTGGGTATTTCCTCAGTCAGCTTTGCTAGAGGGGCATGCTATTCTCCAATTTTTTTCTTCTTCAATCTATTGCTTAAGGCCATTAAACAGAGTTATTGCCTTGGTCGTGGTACACAGGAAGAGTGTAGCCTATATTTGGAGGTAGGATTATAGTGAAAAAAGTATGGACTTTGGATTCAAATTGACTTAAATTTGAATCCTGATTATAACACTTGTTGCTGTTTGACCTTGGCAAGACATCTAACCTCACTAAATTTCAGGAACTCCTTTATACATCGAGTAGAATTATATCAAACTTGCAGGGTTGTTTGAGAATTAAAAGAAGGAACACATGTTAAATATCTAGTGCTAGTCCTAGTACTTAATGTGTATTCAATACAGTGTAGCTATTATTATATACATTTATGTTTTGTAGATTACAAAGTACTGTCATACATAACCTCCTTAAATCTTCAAATCACTTTCGTAAAGAGAAAGGACGAGTATTTTTTAAAAGTATTTTAAAAATGAGGTCACTAAAGCTTAGCAACAGGCTAGTACCATGGAAGAGATTCAGTAAGGTATAGAATTTCGGAGTACTGATTGCTATGCTCTTAGAACAGATGGAGCCCCTGGGAGGTGGGTGTGGCAAGGTAAGCTTCTCTGAAAGAGTTTGGTCACCTTTGACATTGTCTTACTTCCAGTCTAACCTTACCCTGCAGCAGAACCAGATAGCTGAGAACATTCTGAAACTACAGACCTTGCCCCCAGGGAGAGGTGTGGGGTAAGTGATGACAAGGTACAGAGTTGATCCATTAACTAACAGTGTTATAACTGTGTCCCAAGTTATAATTAGAAAACAAATATGTATCAACCAGTTTATTCTTATAAATATTATATGTAGTATTTATTATATATATGGCAATAACATGAGCAGTGTCATTAATCTTCTTTAGGTTAGTATGAATTTTATGGTGTGCATCATGTTTTGAGAAATAAGGACTAGCTTTTAAATACAGATTAGAGCTTGCTTGTTTATTTTGTTCTCAAAAGGAATATTTAAAAAATACAAAGTAAAAGTTTGTTTCTTAACATTTTCATAGGCTTAGAGAAAAGGGTTATGCTATGGAGAGATGGCATTTTAATTAAATTCAGGCTATATAAGGCCTATAGAAATAGCTTTAATTTTGAAAACTTGCATAGAAGATTATGGTATCAAATATGACAGCTAGCTTCAAGTTTGTCTGGACAATGTAGGCTTATCAAACTTATGTTTGCTTTTTCTTTAAAAGTAAATGTACAATGAAACTACAAAAAAAAATCAGAAACTATTTGGAGGAGGAAAGATGAGAAGGTTGAATCAAAGCCTGGGTTTGAGATAATTCATTATGTACATTGAACACTAAATTCAACTTTAATGAGCTAATCTGACAGTACCTGATATCTAGGAAATCAGGAATTTTGTTTGCAACTTGTAAGAGAGGGTGTGGAAGCAAGGACTTTGTTAGCCTGTGTGGCATCTTTGCGTAATTTAGAAAAACATGCCTGTCTTGGTGAACAAACAGAAATATGCCCCTTCTTCACAGTCCCATGTCAAGTGCATTACTTGCTAAGCAGAGCGGGAGTTGGAATCTGAACTTCAATATGCTCCCTCAATACATGGGGTATAAGTGGCTAAGAATATGTTGCTACCCTGGAGAGGAAGAAGAGAATTAGATTTGGGGAGTGTAGAAGGTTGGTCTAGTCTAATAGTGAAGAAGCAAAAGAGCATTTGGCTTAAAAGCAAGAAAGGAAAAAGCAGCGGAAGGTGGGAAAGAGAGAGAGAAAGGAGGTAGAAGAACTAAAGGCCAATTTTGCTCGCTTTGCAATTTTCCCTGAGGCCCTAGGATCCTAGTATCTCCTCAGCCTGCCCATCTCCTTGAGGGAGAAGAGAGGAAAGAGAAAAGGGAAAAAGAGTTGTCATTCTCCACCTGCTTCTTGCTCTTTATTACTCCTATAAGACATAATATAGTATTTTCAGGATTTTCTTCTTTTGCAAAACATTTTGGGATGTGTTAAAAGTAAGGGTACTTTGGGTGTGTTTTGCAAATGAAAAAAAGAAGACATAAGGGGATTCCAGAACTTGCCGAGGTCACACTAATCTTTGGGACAAAACCGGGATGAGAACCCCAGTAATAGATGTGCCACTGGAAAGGTTGTCAGCAGAAACTGAGATTTCTTTCTATAGCAACTTTTATGCCCCAATGAATTAGTCTGTTTTTAGATTTATCTACCGATAAAAAGTATTAAGTTTAGTCAAAGGGAGATGCTTTTAAACTTTCAGTATAATTGGAAGCATAAGATTGTCTATAGAATGTGCTAACTTAACATAGATCTCTAAAAAAAAGTGATGATAAAGATGCTAATATTAATTTTTTCATTTCTTTGAAAATACGAAGCTCAGAAGATGCTGAGATTTGCAACTTTGCTCTCTGGATTTATGTGGGGCCCCGCTAGGCGCTTTTTAGAAGGAGAGGATGCTTGATTAGTGTTAACACTAGGAGGCTGAAAACCTGTCAGGCTTTACATAAAAAACTTGTTGCTATGCCCACTGTTTTCTGTTAGGGTTTCTGCATGGTGTCAGCACTTATTATCCTCAAGTAATTTAAAAAGCATTACTCCCTAAACTCTCCACTATTCCTAAACAAAACAAAAATATATTTTATGTAATTTTCCTCAAGAAATTACCCTTTTCCTTAATCGCTCTCATTCTTTGAAACCAGCATATACAACTCCTACTGAGCTTTTTTCTAATCAACACAAATTCAGAGCATTCACTGAAGGAAGGATTTAAAGCAAAAGAATAGAACGTTAGCTTGATATAGTCTAGAAATAGAAAAGCATGGGATCAGGTCCCCAAGTCTACTACAATTGCCTTAAGCCCTTCCATCCTCCAAGCTATCCTATGAACATCCTAAACACACTCCTGCCTCAGGGCCTTTGCAGTTACTGTTTCCTGGAACGCCCTTTTCACAGATGTGTACATAGGTCACTCCCTCAGTTTCTTTTAACTCTCTGCTCGGGTGTGCCCCCTTATCAGAGAGAATTTTTCTGACCATGTTATTTACAACAACTTCTCTCCTGCCTCACTATCAATCTCGGTATCTTGCTTTATTTTTCTTCTTTCACGTCTTCAACAGAGTGAGCTCCATGAAAGAAGGGACCTAATCTGTTTTGTTTATTGCCTTATCTCCAGAGCCTGGATAATAGGTGACACATAGTAAGCATTTTATGTATGTTTACTGAATAAAGGAAAAGACACTGAAGGCTGGTTCTTGGTGCCTGGTTTTAAGAAGACTAATGATAAGTTATGATGTGCCCATAGGAAAGCCTTCAAGGTCTGGACGCCTTTGAGTCAGGGATTAGATTTGTTCGGTGTGACTCTAGAAGAAAGGAGCAAGACACTGGGTTATAGGAAGCAGATTTTGGCTGAAAGTAAGAAAGAACCTGATAATAATTGCAGCTGTCTGAAAAGTATTTGGTATTTCTGTAGATGTTTACACAGATTATAGGAACACTTTGGGGATAATTGTAGAGGAAATTTAAGCATCTTATGCAGATTAGGTTATATTACCTCTAACATCAGTTCTTAAAAGTAGATGATTCTCTATTGACTCAAAAATTAATAATGGAGTTTAGTTCTACTGCAAAATTCTGCCAGACAGATGTATCTATTATGTTAACACCCTAAGTCAGGGGCTGGCAAATTGCACCTCCTGGGCCAAATTTGGCCCTGACTTCTTTTTGTAAATAAAATTTTATTGGAACACAACCCTGACCATTCATTTATGTATTGTTTATGTTTTTTTCACACTATAATGGCACAGCTGAGTGGTCGCAACAGACACTGTATGGCACACAATGCCTAAAATATTTACCAAGTGGCCCTTTACAGAAAAAGTTTGCTAACTTCTGCCCTTAACCAATAAACTGCAAAAAATAACACATGAAAATGTATCTCTATTCAGTCTCTCAAGTACTTCATCATCATCGTCATCACTATTATTATTACTGATTGTTGTATCAGTAAAGATTCAACCATAATAATAGAAACAACTCTGAATATTTAAATAGAAGGAATTTAATGAAAAAATTTGTTACACATTGGTTACATGGATGATGGAAGCGGCTGACAAGCCCATAGATCAGTGTCAGCAGGAAGATGCCACCACTCCTACCAGGAAGACACAGGCAGGAGGTAGTTTTATCAAAGCCCAGAGGCTGGAATCATACAGCAGAAGCTGGGACCATAGGATGGAGTGGGAGTCGGGGATATTGCCTGAAGTTGGAGCCACAAAAAGATTCTGCTTCTGCCTAAGATACTGCCTGAGGTAGAGAGGAAATCAGAGAAATACCCTGGCTTCTCCTACTAGTGCCTTCCGTTGCCTGAACCCAACCAGAAGTCAGCTGACACAGAAGTCTGGGAAATGGAACTTGTAGAGTTTGTTTCCCTGAAATACAGAGCAGAGCAGAAGGGTGAGGAATGAATCCAAGGATGCCTAGACCCAAGATCAGCACAGCTGCTAGTAGTTACTGAGTGCTGCTGTATGCCAGATACAGAGCTAAACAGTTTATGTGAGTCCTCACCTAGAAGGTAAATACTAGTATTATCCTCAGTTTATAGATGAGGCTTGCATTGCACAAGGCCATGAATTAAATAAATGGCCGAGATAGAATTGAATCCAAGTCTGTCTAACTCCAGAATTCTTAGTTTTAGCTCTCTCATTTTATAAATGAGAAAAAAAGTAGTTTGGAGAAGATGAGAAACTTGCAGCTGGTAAAGACAGGCCTAGGTCTAGAACCCAAGTTTCTCCTATTAGGTTTTTGCACATCTTAACAGAGCTAAAACTTTGTGCGGTTATTGTGGCATTTAGAGAGTGTCCAGAAGAAGCTCCCCCTCAGATGAGGGAGGTGTTCTTGCTCTCTGATACTATTGCTAAGCAACCTTTCTGTACCCAGTTTACTTTGTTGTAAAATGGGATTATTGATCCTATCTACCTCAAAGGAGTGTTGAGAGAGATTAAGTAGATAATACATCTGGAGACCTCTGAACAGTGTGACACAGAGTAGGTACCTACTAAGTGCTTAGTAAATGCTAAGTAGCTGTTGTCATTATTAATATTTTTATTATGCTGACCCTCGGAGTGGTTATCACAGGAAAGGAGTAGATCAGAAACCTTATGAAATATTATCCAAGTGCTTCGTTAAACAGTAGTAAAGCTCCTATTGGACCTTTTACGTCTTTTCTGTTTAGGAAAATCATTACAAGATAGTCAAAACAGGAGTTTTGTTTTGTTTGTTTTTAAGTGAATGGCCCTCATGATGCTTTAGTTTGTTAATTCAGGGCTTTTTTATGTACCAGTGCTTATCTATGAAATGTCATCTCCTCTTATGCTTTCATACAGTTCCTTTCTTTCATCTAAAATGGCCTTTATCCAACTGTTCCCAACATATGACCTTTTCCTTGCTGTCTCCATAGCTTTACTTGACTTCATTCTTAATAGTTTTTCCCCCAGAAGTCCTTTTTCTTTCTTAACCAGCTCAATTCCTATAATACTTTATAATATTACAAAGAATAAGTATTTATAATACTTTTATTATACTTCTTATAATCCACTCAAGATTTTCTTCCTCAACAAATATTTTCTTAGCTAATCACAAGACACATTGATCTTTCATCTATATATAGCACCTATAGACAATCTGTAACACGCTGTCATAGACATATTGCCGGAAGTAGGACTGTAGTTTTTCATCTGTATGATGTTTCTCCAACTAGATTGAAAGCCATGCTTAGATAAACTTTTAGGTGGTCGGTGCTTTACAAGTACTTAGTTATTATGTGAAAACTTGTAGCTAGTGTTCAAGTTACTTGTATTTTTTTAAATTGATGATATTTGCTTAAAAACTAGTCTTGCTACAATGGCAAACCCACTGACATCTTTAGTCCTCATGTGGGATTCCCTGAAAATGGCTAGAAAAGGAAAGCATTCTTTCCATCCAAAGATTAGCACACCATGAAGCAAAAGACCCTGGAAACATATCCTCCCAGCATGATGCACTATGTAGCCTATGGTAAATATTTATTTTTCATTTTCTTCAAAGGCAAGCAAGAATGGTAGTTTGACAAGCAGAATCGTTAGGTTTGTGGTTGCAGTGTCATATTTTAATATGCAGAAAATATTTTTAAATGCAGGGCTCATAACAGAGTGTATACCTGCTGCCACTATTTTCAGAATCTGAGGCTTTGGACTTGATATGGTAGAAATTTGAACCACAGTATACAGGAAGTAATGATGACCAAGCAATGATTTGTACATTGTGGTCTATTATTTTTACACATGCTTCAAGGGACTGTTTCCAATGTACTGACCTTAGAGAACTGTATCAAGTTAATGTAGAGATCCAAGGGAGGGTAGCAACAAGTCTTCAAAGTGATCTCTGAGAATGTCTGTAACATACTCATCGTTTAGTCACAATTAAGAATTTTATTATTGACTTGTTCTTCCATATTTAAAGGGAATGTTTTCTCAGTCAGTGTTTCAAAAGCAGTAACTTTGTTTTTTAAGTGCTCCAGCTGCAGAACTCTAAAAGATAGGTCAAATTAGGTCATACTGCTCAAACACTGTGAGATTATACTTTTAATTCTTTGTGAAGTTAAAGATTTAATTTAGGATAGTTCTCTAGTATTTGGAATCTAGACCTAGCTAGATTGGCAAGATTTTCCACGTTAAAAAATTCAGGTAGAAGAAGCATTCCAATCTTTTAAAAACAAATAATCCTCTCTTCACCCTCTCAACATCCTTCTCTCCCCTCACCCTACACATGTACATGTTTTGAACCAATTTTAGTATTTTATTTTCTATGATGTTAATAGATTAAACATAAATCTTAATAAGTCCAAATTCCTTGAATTTGAAGGTGTTTAGACTTGAGGCCTAGCATTTTGCCCAGTTCATTCCATGTCTTAAAATATGTTTTTTGTCAGACCTAGACAGTAAACAGTTATAGGAGGAGGGATCCAAACCACAATTAATAGTGCTGAATGTCATGTTACAAATCTGCCTCTTGATTCCTTAAGTAAAGAGGCAAGAGTAGCTGTGGCAGCTGGACCTCAAATACTGTTAACCGAAAAGGATTTTATGTTTTACTTTTTTTCACCAAGTTTTTATGTATGTTTATTAGGAGATACCTGACGGATTGATTGCAAAGTGGACTATGACATGCATCTAAGTGAAAATTTATATGGAAACTGTCTAACACTTAACTTTGTTTAAATTACTTCAGTTATTTCTTCTGTGACTGAGATTACAATTCAGACACTTCAGTCTGAATACTGGTTGTTAAAACAGTAAAGCAAATGCCAGAATTATAGCCAGAGAGTAAGGCAGTGAGCTAATGTGATGGAGTTCAGGCAATTTTAATTTTAGGGACATTGTCCCTTGGTTTTGGTATTTTTCAACAATCGTACCATTTATGATTTTATTTTATTTTAGCCATGTCCTTTGGGGGCCCGAGATTTTCGAGAGAAACAGTGTGCAGACTTTGACAATATGCCTTTCCGTGGAAAGTATTATAACTGGAAACCCTATACTGGAGGTAATGTATAACCTGGCAGAGCATTCATCATGCTTGAGAGCTTTGCAAATATAAAAGAATATATAAATACATACAAACACACACATACATTCATACACATACTAGTAAAAATTAGTGTTTGCAAATCAAAGCAGGAAAGTGCTTATAGTACTAAGCAAATCTCACATTTTAGTTTCCTTGTAATAAAGTTTATATGTTAGTACAGATGATCAGAAATAATTTTTAAAAACCTAATTCTCTTTAGCAAGTACAAAAGTCCTAGAAAGGATATAAATCCAAATAATATTTCAGCGTTTTTGAGACTTCCTTGGGGTATATGGACATTACATTATAATCATTTATAATCATCGAATATTTGGAATTATCATGCTAAAAACAAATTATAACAATGTAAATAAACTCAAAAGAGGCCAGAAAAATCTGTGTTCTTTCTTGGTCAAAGGCCAAGGATCTTTCCATAGATTTTTATTATTCTTTTTTAGTGTTGGGAAACATTTTTGCTCTTTAACTTGGTCATGTATCATACACTAATTTTTCTGTAAGTACAAAAAGTTTTCTTATGCTCCCAAAATGCAAACTAAATTTTGTTAAAATTTTTTCTTGAAAAAATTGAATGTGCTTTTTAAAACTGTTTATTGTTTGTATATTTTTCCAACATCTTACTTTGAAATTTTTCTAACATAGAACAATATTAAAAGAATTTTACAGTGAGACGTTATACCCACCACCAAGATTCTACTATTAACATTTTAGTGTGCTTTTTTTTGTTACATCTAATCATCTCTCTGTCCATTCATTAATTTATCCTATTTTTTTATGCATTTCAAAGTAAATTGTAGTCATTAGTATACTTTCCTCTAAATACTTCAGCATATATAACATTAACCACAGTTCAGTATTTATTTACTTTTTTCTTTTGAGTTAAGATTATGTACAATGAAATGCACAAATCTTAAGTGTACTTTCCCTGAATTTTGACAAACGCATACACCTGTAAAAACCTGTTGAGATATAGAACATTGCCATTACCTCCAAAATTCTCATAGTCCTCATAGTCCTACCCAGTCAATAGCTGCTTCTACCTACTTCTTCCAAGAGGTAACCACTGTTCTGATTTTTTTTCTTACCATAGATTAGTTTTGCCTGTTGCAGAACTTCATATAAATGAAATCATGTCATATTTACTCTTTTGCGCAAGGCTTCTTTAAGCCTGTTTTTGAGATCCATCCATGTTATTGCATGTATCACTAGTTTACTCCTTTTTATTGCTGAGCAGTATTCCATTGTAATAACCAGTTTGTTTTTCTATTCTACTACTGATGGACACCTGGGTTGTTTCTAGTTTTAAGTTGTTATGAATAAGCTGCTGTGAATATTTGTGTGCGACTCTTTTTATGAGCATATAGTTTCATTTTTCTTGAGTAAAAACTTAGGGGCGGAATTGCTGGGCAGTAGGGTGGGTGTGAGTTTAGTTTTAAAAAAAACTGTCAGATGTTTTTCCAAAGTGATTGTACACTATCACACTCCCACCAACAATGTAGGAGAGTTCTGTTTGTTCGACATCCTTGGCAACATTTGATGTTTTCAATCTTCTTCTGGTGGATGTATAATGGTGTCTCAATGTAATTTTCATTTTCATTTTCTGGTCATTGATTATGTAGAGCATGTTTTCATGTGCTTAGTGACCACTTCTCTATCCTCCTTAGCAAAGTGCCTATTCATATCCTTTGCCTGGTTTTTAATTGGTTATTTATCTTTTTATTCTCAAGTGGTAGTCATTTATCAGATAAGTTTTACAAATATTTTCTCAGTCTGTGGTTTTCCTGGTACTTTTTTAGTGGTGTTTTGGATGAGTACAAGATTTTCATTTTGATGAATTCTAACTTTTCAATTTTTTTCTTTATGGTTATTGTATTCTTGTCCTGTCTTAGAAATCTTTGCCTACTTCAACTCAAGAAGATATTTTCTTGTGGTTTCTTCTAAAAGCCATATGGCTTTGGTCTTTACATTTAGATCTACAATCTGAAAATAATTTGGGGGTTATGGTGTGTATTTGTAGTGTATTTATAGACTCTATTTTCTTTCATTGATCTATTTGTCAACCCTATGTTAGTACCACATTGACTTAATTACTGTAATGTATGGTCTTGGACATGGGTAGTGTAAGTTCCTTCAACTTTGATCCTTTTTTCAAGAGTTCTTTGGATACTCTAAGTGCTTTGCATTTCCATATAAATTTTAGAATTATTTGTTAATTTCTACAGAAAAACATGCTGGGCTTATGATTGCTATTGTGTTGAATCTATAGATCAATTGAGGGAGAACTGATAAATTAACAATATTGAATTTTCCAATTTATAAACATGGTATATATCTTCATTTACTTATGTGTTCTTTTATCTCTCAACTATGTTTTGTAGTTTTCCTCATAAGGTCTTGCACATCTTTCGTTAAATCTATTGCATAGTAATTTATGTTTTTTGACACCATTGTAAATAAGGTTTAAAACATTTTCATTTTCAATTGTTTTCTCTCATATATAAAAATAAAATTTATTTTTGTATACAGATGGTCCCGACTTAAGATGGTTTGACTTAGAACTTTTTGACTTTACAAAGATGTGAAAGCAATATGCATTCAGTAGAAACCATATTTTGAATTTTGAATTTTGCTCTTTTCCTGGGCCAGCTGTATGTGTATGATCCTCTCTCCTGATACTGGGCAGCGGCAGCGAGCACAGCTCCCAGTCAGCCTTGCGAACACGAGGGTAAATAACCAATAAACTTACAGCCATTCTGTACCCATGCAACCATTCTGTTTTTCACTTTCAATACAGTATTCAATAAATTACATGAGATAGTCAATACTTTACTGTAAAATAGGCTCTGCGTTAGATGATTTTGCCCAACTATAGGGTAATGTAAGTGTTCTTAGCTCATTTAAGGAAGCCTAGGCTAAGTTATGGTGTTCTGTAGGTTAGGTATATTAAATGCATTTTCGACTTCCATTTTCAATTTACTATGGGTTTATTGGGATGTAACCCCATCATAAGTCCAGGAAGATCTGTATTTACTTTGTATTCTATGACCTTTCTAAATTCCTTTATTAGTTCTAATAGTTGTTTGTGGATGGCTTAGGATTTTCTTGGTAAACAGTCATTTTATTTAGAAATAGAGACTACCTATTTTAATCATTATGCCTTTTATTTCATTTTCTTGCCTTAATGCACTGGCTTGGCCCTTCAGGACAATTTGTGCATGTATTGATTGTATGTGTTTTTCTTCTTTATTCTGTTAATGTTGTCAATTACTTGATAGATTTTATAATGTCAAACCCACCTTTTATTCCCAGGATAAACCCCATGTGGTGATGATTTATTATCTGTTTATATGTTACTGGATTTAATTGCTCGTATTTTTGTTTTTTGAGGAAGATTAGCCCTGAGCTAACTACTATCAATCCTCTTTTTCTTTTATTTTTGCTGAGGAAGACTGGCCCTGAGCTAACATCCATGCCTATCTTCCTCTACTTTACACATGGGACACCTACCACAGCATGGCTTTTGCCAAGCAGTGCCATGTCCGCACCCAGGATCCGAACTGGCGAACCCTGGGCTGCCGAGAAGCAGAATGTGTGCACTTAACCACTGCACCACCGGCTGGCCCCTAATTGCTAATATTTTATTAAGGATGTTTGCATCTATGTTCATAAGGAATACTGATTTGTAAATTTTTTCTTGTCATGTCTTTGACAAGTTTTGGTATCAGAGTTACTCTGGCTTCCAGAAATAGAATCTTTATTTATTTTGAGAGAGTTTGTAGCATGGTATTATTCTTCCTTAGAGTAGATTTTACTAGTGAAATAACCTAGGCTTGGTATTTTCTTTGTGAAAAAAATTATTGCAGGGGCCAGCCCGGTGGCACAGCAGTTAAGTGCACATGTTCCACTTCTCGGCGGCCTGGGGTTCGCCGGTTCAGATCCTGGGTGCAGACATGGCACCACTTGGCACACCATGCTATGGTAGGCATCCCACATATAAAGTAGAGGAAGATGGGCATGGAAGTTAGCTCAGGGCCAGCCTTCCTCAGCAAAAAGAGGAGGATTGACAGCAGTTAGCTCACGGCTAATCTTCCTCAAAAATTATTACAAATTCAACTCTTTTAATAGATAAAGGGCTATTCAGATTTTTAAAAATTCTTATGTCAGTTTTTGAGTTTGTGTCTTCAAGAGATTTATTCTGGGGGCCGGCCTGGTGGTGCAGCGGTTAAGTTCTCACGTTCCCCTTCAGCAGCCCAGGGCTTGCCATTTCGAATCCCGGGTGGGGACATGGCACCGCTTGGCAAGCCATGCTGTAGTAGGCGTCCCACATATAAAATAGAGGAAGATCGGCACAGATGTTAGCTCAGGGCCAATCTTCCTCAGCAAAAAGAGGAGGATTGGCAGCAGATGTTAGCTCAGGGCTAATCTTCCTCAAAAAAAAAAAAAAAGAGAGAGAGAGAAAGAGATTTATTCCTTCTGTGGTGTCCAATTTATTGACAGAAAATCGATCGTAACATTCTTTTATTATCCTACTTAATATCATGCAATCTGTAGTGATGTATGCTCTTTCATTTCTGGTATATGTGTTGATAATATGTGTTTTATCTCTTTTTCTTGATAAGTCTTGTTGAGGTTTATCAATTTTATTAATCTTTTCAAAGAATCAACTTTTAGCTTTATACTTTATTACTGTCTTTTCTCTCTTTCATTAATTTTTGTTCTATATTTATTATTTTGGGTTTATTTTACTCTTCTGCATTCCCAAAATTTGATGTGTTTTTTATTTCCTTCAGTTCAAAATATTTTCTCATTTACGTTGTGATTTCTTCTTTGACCCATGGGTTATTTAGAACTATGTTATTTTTATTTCAAAATAATTGATAATTTTCTACATTTTTTTATACTGATTTATAATTTAATTCTGTTATGATACAAGAATACTCTGTATGATTTAAATTTTTAAAGTATTGAGATTTGCTTTATAATACAGCTTATTTTCCATGTTGGTGAATGTTCTACATATACTTGAAAAGAATGTGTTTTCTGCAATTGCTGGATATAGTGTTCTGTAGATATCCAAGAGGTTGAGCTGGCTGATTGTGTTGTTCAAATCTTTTATATTCTTTGTGACTTTTTTCTGCTCTAGTTCTTCTATCAAATACTGAGAGAACTGTGTTCAAATTTCCAACTATTATTTGGCTTTGCTTTCCTTTTTATGAATTTTTGCTCCATGTATTTTTAATTGCTCTTATTAAGTGCCTCTGCATTTGGGATTGTTTTGTTTTACTGTAGTAGGAGAAGAAATAGATGTCTCAAGTAATTCACAGATTTAATAATTAGTCTTTACATAATTATGTGCTTAGTGAATGAACCTAAATTCATAATAAGCTTTAACTGAAGGTAATTGGTAATATGACCTTCCATTTAGAGAATCATCTTAAATCCCTTCTTGAAATAATAGCAGTAGCTCTTCTGAAAATTCATTGTAGCAGAGGGAGCTGAACATATCTTCAGCAACAAAAAAAGAAATTTGTTCCTATTATCATCATGTAGTGTAGTGGGTTAAGGAAAACATCCATAGCAATTATATGTCCTGCCTATCAAATACTGCCTTACATAATTAATGTAATGTTAAAACTGAGTAAACAAAAGGCTCATATTCTCTGTTTAAAGACTTATATATTAAAAGCTTACACATTAAAAGACTTATACATTAAATTCCAAAGCATTGCAATTAAAAATGGGAGAACTCTATCGGGTAATGATGAAAAAAATCACTGTAAGATTCATGGAAATTTAGAGCAGTTTTATTTGTAAGACTCTTACAAAAATAAATATAAATACCTTGATTATCAGTTGAGGAAGACATTAATTACTTGTTACTTTCTGTGCTCAGTACAGCAAAGTATATCATTAACCTAAGCCTAATAATAATATTACAAGTTATATAGCCTTTAGACATTGAAAATGGAAGAAAACGTGGACTTGGGCCAGAGGTTGTAAACTGACAGCTCAGGCACCAGTCTTTACTTACTTACATGTTTATCCTTCACAGTATTTTTGAAAACTTTGAATGAGTTCCCAGGAAGAGTTTATATTTTAAAATCTAGGTTTTCATTGTCTCTTGAAAAAACAGAATTTCTGACAATATTGGGCAATCTTCTTGCATGACAACAATCAACTGTAACAGTGATCTTTGATGGAATGTTCTCTAATTTATCATCGTCTCCACCACTCCGTTGGCTTCTTTCTTTTATTTCACATACCTTTACCCTGCAGAAACCTGGTTTCTACCTTTGCTGAGACTAGGCATGTCATTTCATCTTTCTGCCTTGTTTGCTTTATGAGAAGTAGTCTTCACTTTGAAGAGAAATTTTATCAGCATAATTAGAATAGGGTCAAAGTATTTTAAACTTCATGAAATAAATCTTCAACAGAAAGTACTTTTAAGTCATAATTTCAATCAGTAGTTATATGTTTATAAGTAGCTTTTTCATGCACTGTTCTGAATAAGATAAATCCATATTTACTGATACTTTTCCAGTATACTATGAGGTTATGATATGTACTCTGCTTGTTTTTTTACATTGCTACTATTTATGCCTTTTTTTATATCAATCTTAAAAAATACAAATTTCGAGGACAAAATGAAAATGTTTAAGTTTCATTATATGCACTTATTCACAAAATAAAATTAGATATTTTTAATTATTCAAGTTTAATGCTGTGTGTAATATTTATCTTTGATTTGTTAATCTCATAAGAATGACTCAAATTTAATGCTATAATTCATTTTATCTTTGATTTGCTAATCTCTTAAGAATTTATCTTCATCCTAAAGCCACGTTCATGGAATGTGGTGCAAATTTAGTTTTATTTTGCAACCACCATATCCCTGCTTGAAGTAGCAGAGTTTTTGTATCAGCTTCAGTAACCAGTGGCATGTATTGCAGAAAACTCCTATTTTTTATATGAAGTTATTGTCTCAAGCCTCCTTAGACTTTATTTTCTTAGTTAGTTTTTTAGATAATTTTTATTTCATCCATTTTTTTTAACATTCAGTTACCTCCACTGTGATCCATTTTGACCTAAAATACATTGTTATTATATATTGGAAATATCTGAACATTTTAAACCTTAAAACTACACAGCAGGTTCTCCATCAAGTTGCACTAGCAATGAAAATAAACATGAAATTTTAGCAAAGGAAGAAAGAAATCTATACATCTAGATATATAGTCAGGGAATGATGTCTATATGAAGTGTAAATTTCTTATGGCTAGTATTGAATCACTGTTCCTTAGGAGAACCACTTCATTTATTTCTCTTCTACCATATTTGTCCAGGTGGGGTAAAACCTTGTGCATTAAACTGCCTGGCTGAAGGTTACAATTTCTACACTGAACGTGCCCCTGCGGTGATTGATGGGACTCAGTGCAATGCGGATTCACTGGATATCTGTATCAACGGAGAATGCAAGGTTGCTCAGATTGTGACTTCCACTGCTTTTTGTTGGGGTTTTTGAGACTTTCATCTTTCTTCTCAGATAGTAGCTCCTAATTAATGCTATGCTCAGTTTTAATAAAGAGAGCTACATTTTAGAGAAATTCAGTCTCCAGTAAGGATGACAATATATATAGCTAGAGGTAGAAGGACCCATTCATATTCAAGCTCCATGCAAATATGATTTATTCCGGTGTTCTAGTTATGTTTATAGTGATTGCTAGAGCTATGAAAATGTTTTGGACTTTAATTCCTATTATTCTTCTGTTCTGTTTACAAACAAGATGATAGAAAAAGAGAGAGAACAAGGATTCAGCTCTTATTCATACGGCAACCATATGTTCTCACTGGAAGATTATCTGATATATTTCATAGCACAATTTTTCCTCGAAGTGTGAAACAGCTATGCTCCTCCTACCTTCTCCTTTTGAAGTCTCTACAATAGTTTTCATTACAGAGTTAGTCTTTACCTTATTAAATCATTTACTTTAAACAATTAGCCAGACTAGTTGTGAGTTGTAGGAGAAAATCCATGCTATTTTCCTAGACCTGTTTATGAATCTTATCATAATAAGAAAAGCCACAAAACCACTGTTTTCATAACTTTTTCTTTGTTTGTTTTTGTTTCACATTAAAGAGAAGCACAAAACTAAGTCCCAGAAACTGAGAAAGAAGAGATAAAAACACTATTTTACTTAGCCTCATAATTTCTTGCAAGAGTTTCTGTCCTTCTAGCTACTTGCCTCCAGATGTATATGATGACCCAGTGTGTGTGTGTGTGTGTGTGTGTGTGTGTGTGTGTGTTACTTTATTTGCTTGAAGAAAAAGTTATTTCTGTGACAGTATTAAAGTTTGGGGGGGGGGGAGTAAAAAAGACCCAGATACGGGTTTTACTCAGAGTACATGCCTGGTATCAGTGACTAAAGGTCAAATGTTCAAATTCAAGTGCCAAAATACTATAAAAGTCCAAATTTCTGTGATTAATTGCAAAATTGATAGGTAGAATTTCAACTTCTAAAATTGCATGCCTATATCTCCTTTTTGTTTATAGCAATTTTATTCAGCTAGTGGAAACAGGTATTCATTTTTTAAGATTTACTCAGGCGTGAATTCCACAACTAATCCTTGACACTAACAATTGGATATCCAAAAGAGCCTGTGGTTTGAAAAAGGCAAACCGTAATGCTCAGTCAAGACTCATACTGTTATAATCCTGTATAGGACCATATGCCATTTTTCTTAATTCTTGCATTTCTTGATTGAGAGTATAAATCAGAACCCATTGCTAACAAATTAAAATATTTTAAGAATTGGAGCATGGTATCAATAAATGAAGAAGAGATCCAGGTTAGAAATATAGACATACATTCCTGGGGAATCAGAGGGTTTTTTCTTTAAACTTATATGTTGAAAAATGTTAGCCAGAACTTACTGGAGAGTGAAGGTAAAAGTGGAAAGAGGAAAATATTTCCTGTTTTGATTTTCTTTACTGGAAAAACAGGTAGTAAGCAAATTATATTATTTGGTTAGTTATGATTCCAAGAATTTCTCTTTTTCACATACTGAATATTCTTCTCTGTTTTCAGCATGTAGGTTGTGATAATATTTTGGGATCCGATGCTAGGGAAGATAGATGTCGAGTCTGTGGAGGGGATGGAAGCACATGCGATGCCATTGAAGGGTTCTTCAATGATTCGTTGCCCAGAGGAGGTGAGTGTGTAGAGAGAACTCTTCCTCACACCTCTGGTGTACTTGGAATAGCCAAAACACTTGACTTCCCCTCCCCGCTTATTTTTAAATTTCTTTATTTAGGCAGACAATGTTTTTTCCCCAAATTGCTTTCAGTCCTTTAAGTATTACATGTGGCTTCATGTAGGATATTTTAAGGAAATATTATTCCTTTCTACTTGACTTCATTTAGCCATGTTTCTTTAAGATGGGAATTTCCGCAGAGCATTAATGTGAGGGCCATGTGTTGAGGAAAAAACATGAACCAATATTATACATGTTGAGGCTTTAAAGATAACTTGAGATAATTTTAGAGAAAAAGAAAAATACTCTAGATGTATTCATGAACCCAAAGGGGAATTTGCCCATATTTCATAATTGTAAAAGTGCAAAATCAAAGGAAGAATGGAAGAGGAAGGAAACTGTTGTAACTGAATGGTTACTCAGCACTCATTTTCTGACCAAGGCTGCAGATGCTGCTTGTTACTGGCTGTCTTCTGTGTTCCAGGCTACATGGAAGTAGTGCAGATACCAAGAGGCTCTGTTCATATTGAAGTCAGAGAAGTTGCCATGTCAAAGAACTATATTGGTAAGTAGCATATTTTGCTAGATTTTAAAAATTAGTGAGGAAAAGCAGCACAGCATCATGAAGGAAAAGACATACTGCTTTGAGATAGAATTCTTTCATGCTAAAATGAAGGAAGTTCCAAGTTTTATAGGACCACGTGAGAACTAAACAAAAAAGTAGTAGTTTATAGCTTACTCTTCACTGGGTTGGTTATTTGATTTTTAAAATCTATTTTATTGAGGTCTAATTTACATATAATAAAGTGCATCCATTGTAAGTATACAGTTCATAGAGTAATAATTATATGTATATATGTAAATGCCACATATACATATATATATATATATATATATAACACAACCAAGACATAGAACATTTCTATGACTCCAAAGCATTCTCTTATTTGCCTTTACAATCAAATCCCCTCAGCCTTAGCCTCAGGCAAACATTGATCTCTTTTCTGATGTTACATATTTTTACTTTTTTTTTTGAGGAAGATTAGCCCTGAGCTAACTACTGCCGTTCCTCCTCTTTTTGCTGAGGAAGACTGGCCTGGAGCTAACATCCATGCCCATCTTCCTCTACTTTATATGTGGGACACCTACCACAGCATGGCGTGCCAAGCGGTACCATGTCCGTGCCCAGGATCTGAACTGGCGAACCCCAGGCTGCCAAAGCGGAGCGTGTGCACTTAACCACTGTGCCACCGGGCTGGCCCCCTGTATTTTACTTTTATTTGTTCTGGTATTTGACATAAATTGGATCATACAGTATATACTCTTACATCTGCTTTTTTTGCTCAACATAATGTTTTTGAGATTTATCTATATTGATGAGTATATCCAAAGTTCATTCCTTTTTATTGCCAAATAATATTCCATTATGTGGATATTCCATAATTTGTTCATACATTCATTTGTTGGTAGATATTTGGGTCATTTCCAGTCTTTGACTATTATGAATAAAGCTTTTTTGATTCGTAGACAAGCTTTGTGTGGACATATATTTTCATTTTTCCTGGATAAAAGTCTAGGAGTAATATGGCTGTGTCATATGATAAGTACATGTTTAACTTTAAGAAATTACTAAACTCTTTTCCAAAGGGGTTGTGTCATTTATATTCCCACCAGTAATTTTGAAGAGTTGCAGTTGCTCTACATCCTTGTCAATACTTAATATTGTCAGTCTTTTAAATTTTACCCATATATATATCTTTTTTGTCACATCTAAACAAGTATTTTGCCTATTTTTAATTTTTTTGGTTTTTATCAAGTTAGAGAGTCCTTTGTATATTCTAGATACAAGTCTTTATTCAAATATATCTTTTATAAATACTTTCTCCTAGTCAGTGCCTTGTTTATTCCTGTTCTTAATGATGTCTTTTAATTTTCATGAAATCTAATTTATTAATTTTTTTATAGTTTGGGCTTTTGTGTTCTACCTTAGAAATTTTGCCTACGCCAAGGTTGCAAATATTGTCCCCAGTATTTCTTCCAGAAATTATAGTTTTTGCTTTTACTTTTATATATATGGTCTGTTTTGAGTTTTTATATAAAGTATAAAGTAAGGGTTGAGATTCAGTTTTTTTCATATAGAACTCAATTATTATAGCACCATTTGTTGAAAAGACTGTCATTTCCCCATTGAATTACCTTGACATTTTTTTAGAGATCAATTGAACATGAATGTATGGGTCTATTTCCATTCCCTCCAGTTAATATATATGTCTGTCCTTAAACCAAAACCACACTGTATTGATTAATAGACCTTTCCAGTAGGTCTTAAAAATAGGAACATAAGGTCCTTAAATTTGTTCTTCTTTGTCAAAATTATTTTTGCCTTTCTAGATCCTTTACTTTTCTATACGCATTTTAGAATCAACTTATCACTTTCTGCAAAAAGAGATTACAATCGTCTGTTACTTAACGATGGGGATACATTCTGAGAAATGCATCGTTAAGTGATTTCCTCATTGTGCAAACATCCTAGAGGGTACTTATACAAACCTAGATGGTATAACCTACTACACACCTCAACTATATGGTACTAATCTTATGGGACCACCATCATATATACCATCTGTTGTTGACCAAAACGTCGTTATGTGACACATGACTGTATATGGAATCTGTAGATCAGTTTGGGGAGAATTGACATCTTTAAGATATTATCTTCCAATACATGAAAATATTTCCCTATATATTTATTTAAGTCTTTATATTTGTTCACCAGTGTTTATTTTAAATGCATAGATCTTACACCTATTTTTTCTGAAGTCTATCACTAAATATTTTATGCTTTTTGATGTTATTGTAAATGGTATTAAAATTTTAATTTCATTTTTGAATTGTTTGTTATTATGTAGCAATACAATTGATTTCTTTTTGTATTTACTTCATGTCGTATGACCTGGTTATATTCACTTATTAGTTTTAATAGTTGTTTTGTAGGTTTCCTTTTCAACATAAATTATCATGTCATGCTTGAACAAAGGCAGTTTTACATCTATTTTTCCAATCTTTATGCCTTTTATTTCTTCTTTCTTGCCTTATAATAGTGGCCCTTCAGTACAATGTTGAATAAAAGTGAGGAGAGTGGACATCCTTTCATTGTTACTGATCTTGAGGGAAAGCATTTAGTTTTTTCACCATTTAATATGAAATTAGCCAGAAGATTTATATAGATGCTCTTTATCAGGTTGAGGAAGTTCCCTTCTATGTTTAGTTTTCTGAAAGTTTTCTTCATGAATGGATGTTGAGGTTTTCTGAATCTATTGCATGATCATGTGTTGTTTTTTTCCTCCTCTTCCCTATTAATATAGTAAATGCATTGATTGGTTTTCAAATGTTAAATCAATCTAGCATTCTTGGGATAAAAACCACTTTTTCATTATATATTATCTTTTTTATATACTGCTAAAATTGATTTACTAATATTCTATTAAGAATATTTGCATCTATGTTCATAAGGGGTACTGATCTGTAGTATTGTCTTGTAATGTGTTTGTTGGTTTTGATATCAGGATAAACCTGGCCTTATAAATTGAATTGGGCAGTGTTCTTTTCTCCTCTATTTTCTGAAAGAGTCTGAGTAAAATCAGTATTATTTCTTAATGTTTGATAGAATTCAACTGTGAAGCCATCTGGACTGGAGTTTTCCTTGTAGGAAGTTTTAATGAAAAATTCAATTTTCATAATAGCTATAAAGTTGTAGAATTTATTGGCATAAAGTTGTGCATAATATTCCCTTATTAGCCTTTTAATGTCTGTAGGATATGTAGTGATGACTCTTCTTTCATTTCTCACATTGGTAATTTGTGTTTTCTTCTTTTTGATTATTCTAGTGAGAGGTTATTAATTTTATTGATCTTTTCAAGGAACAACCTATTAGCTTAAATGATTTTTTCTATTACTCATCCATTTTCCATTATATTGATTCCCACTTGTCTCTATTATTTTTTTCTATTCACTTTGTATGTTATTTTCTAGCTTCTCAAGATAGAAACTTATATTATTGATTTTTAAAATCTTTTTTCTATTCTAAAATAAGCATTTTGTACTATAAATTTCCCTGCTTTAACTTCATCCCACATATTTTGATATGTTATATTTTCATTATCATTCAATTTAAAGTATTTTCTTGTTTACTTTGTGACTCAGCTTAGAAAGTATTATTTAATTTCCAAATATTTAGAGGTTTCCCAGATCTTTTTTGGTGCAGATTTCTAGTTTAATTTTATTATAGGCAGAAAACATCCTTTGTATGATTTTAGTTCTTTGGTGGAGGTTTGTTTTATGGCCCAGCATATGGTCTATCTTAGTGAATGTTCCGTGTGCACTTGAGAAGAATGTATATTCTGGTGTTATTGGGTTTATTATTCCATAAATGGCAATTAAACTAAATTGGCTGCTAGTTTTGTTCAAGTCATCTATATTCTTACTTATTTTCTGCCTTCTTGTTTAAGCAATTACTGAATCATGTTGAAATCTCCAAATAGAATTGTGAATTTATTTCTTTCATTTGTTTGTAAAGTTTTGCTTTATTTGTTTTGAAACTTTGGTCTTAGGTGTATAGACATTTACAATGATTATATCTTCTTGATATATTGAACATTTTATCATTATTAAATGTTCCTTTTTATTCCTGATAATGTTCTTTGATCTGAAGTCTATTTTGTCTGATACTTCTCTAGCCACTGAGATTTCTTCTGGTTAGTGTTTGCATAGTAAATCTTTTTTTCCATTCATCCACTTTTCACATATAGGTGTTTCTGAATTTAAAATATGCCTCTTGTAGACTGCATGTAGTTTGATTTTGATTTCTTATTGTGTCTAACAATCTATGCTTTTTTGCATAGCTATTTGCAATCGCTATATGGGGGGGTGGTTGACAAACTTTTTCTATAAAGGGCCAGGTAATAAATATTTTCAGCTTTATAGGACATGCAGTCTCTGTCTCTGCTATTCAATTCTTCTATTGTAGTGTGAAAACTGACATAGATAATACATAAATGAATGAGTGTGGCTGTGTTCCAATAAAACTTTATTTATAAAACAGGTGGTAGGCCATAGTTTGCCAACTCCTTGTCTGGATCATTTGTATTTAATGTAATTATCAATATCATTGGTATTTTTCTATTTTTTTCTGTTTGTTCTATGTGGTTTTTTTCCCTTTTATATCTTCTTTTAGATTAATCTAGTGCTTTGTAGTATTCCATTTGATCTCTACTAATGGCTTATAACTATACTTTTCTGTTCTATTTAATTAGTGGTTGCTCTAAAGTTTACAAAAGGCATCTTTAATTTATCACAGTACACCTTCAAATAATATTACACCATTTTGTGTATAATGCAAAGCCCTTACAACAGTTTACTTCCACTGTCTTCTTCCATCCTTTGTGCTATTTTTTTTAAAATACCTTTTACTTCTCCATATGTTATAAATCCCACAATACGTTATTATTTTTGTTTTAAAGAGTCAATTATCTTTTTAAAAATTAAAAAATAAAAAAAATTATTACTTCCTTTCTTTGTATAAATCTGAGCATCCATCTATATATATCTTCCAGTTTCTTCTCATTATAATTGTTTTCCTTTAAAATCCTTGAGTATATTTATAATAGCTATTTCAAATGTTCCGCTAATTCCATAATTTCTGTCATTTCTGAATGTTTCTTTTACTTGGCTTTCTTCTTGGTTTGGGTCCCATTTTCCTGCTTTTTTCCATTTGTAGTAATTTTTCATTGTGTTTTGTACATTGTGAGTATTTTTTTATTGAGAGTCTGGATTTTGTTTTCTTTCTTTAAAGAGTGTTAAGTAACATGTAGATGAGCTTGATCCTTTTGAGGCTTGTTTTTGAGCTTTGTTTGGAGGAGTCCAGAGTAGCCTTTATTTCTAGAGTTTACTCAGCCCTACTGAAAAGGCATGATTCTTCTTGGGTCTCTACTGAATGCCCTAGTGGTTGAAACTCTGAATTCTTGCTCTGAAAATTTTTCTGCTTATAGCTCCCTAGTAGTTTTTTTGCCTGGCTTCATGGAATTTTATCCTCTGCATACACAGATTACTATTCAGCAACAGATTCCCTCCTACTCTAGTTCTCTGATGCTGCTAATTCCAGCTGTCTTAGCCTTCCCAATTTCTGATCTCTGTCTTCTAACTTGGTGAGACCACCAGGCTTTGCTTGGGTTCTTCCATTCTACACTGACAGAAAGTGCCTCCAGGCAGAAAGCTGAGAGATTATATGACTCACCTTGTTGCATGTATCACAGTCCTGGCCAATTTCTAAGAATATCTGATTCATATATTTTGTGGGTTTTCTAGTTATTAACAGTTGGAGGGCAAGTCCAGTACCAGTTATTTCAACGTGGGAAGAAGTGGGAATTTCATTTATTTGATGTTTGATCCTTTGAGACAGATTTAGACTTTCAAGAGGCCCCTAGAAAGACCTGGACAAGTCCTTACTCCCTTTAAATATCACCCTCTTTTCTTTAAATATTTTAACAATAAGATTACATCTAGAATGTATGTTTAGATAGAACACCAGTATCATCACACTCTTCCTTCCTTTATTTAAAAAGACCTTTTTATTTTTACACTATAATTTTGGATTCTTTTCTGCATCAGCAAGACTCAAAACAAAAATAAGGTTTCTAACATCAGATTTTTCCCTTTGCTAATTCTCTGTCCATGATGCCACATCCTTCTCCCTTAGTAAATTCTTATTCAGTCCTTCTTAAAATGCTGGATGTATTTCTGAATTACAATATGGTACCAGCAAAAGTGAGTTAGGATCCCTTCACTGAGTAGTGGAGAAAATGGGGAGTGAGAGCTCACATAGAAGGAGAATTCAAAGCTGCTGGGGTTTTGTTTTTATTTTTGTTTTTACTATGTCATATTGTACACGCTCAAATGTCCTTCTACAACTTAAGTAATTTTGATGTTTTAAATGAGATGGGAAACCACTGTGAGGGTTGAAAATAAAAATTTTAAATTTAAGACTAAATAATCCTTAAAATCGGTTATGTTCCTATCTCAGCAGGTTAATTGATTTAATATTGACAATTAAGTCAATCTTTACAACATAGCTGAAGTCAAGAAACCACAAGTGTATTTGCCAGGCAGATGGGAGTTGGGGAATGAAAATGGTCTATAATATTAAGGACAAGCAGAGGAGGTCCAGAGATTCAGAAACTCTCTGTACTATACCGCTTTTAGTTCTTTTGAGCTGCTTGTTTACCTGGTCTGATAAATTAAAGTTTTTGAAGAAACTAGCATACTGACAAAACAGTAAACTGACATGTTTCTCATTGTCAAATCATGATAATCATTATCAAAATTATCACTGTCTTATTTATTTATAGGAGTTTTTTTGTAGTAGTGCTAATAATAACCCTTTTTTGTCACTTATTTTTAAACTTTTTTAATACATTCTTTCTTTATGGAGTTTTTAAAAAGTATGCCTGTGTATTTATTAATCTTTCCCTTTATAGTTCCTGAGTTTTTAAAATCATGATTTGCAGAGCTTTTCATACCTTGATATTATTTTTTGAACAGTTCTCCCACATTTTCTCCTAGCATTTTGTGATTTAACTATATTTATTTTACATTTAAATATTTAACCATCTGGCATTTATCCTTTTTCTCTCTCTTTTTTTTTTTAACTTTGCTTTTGTTGAGATGAAAGTAAGATAACATAGAATTTAACCATTTTAGAGTGAACAGTTTATTGGCATTTAGTACATTCCAAAATATTTTCATTACCTGAAACGCAATCCTGTCTCCATTAAGCAGTTACTTCAAATTCCCTAGCCCCTGTCAACCACCAATCTGCTTTTTGTCTCTATGGATTGGCCTATACACATAAATTGAATCATACAATTTGTGACCTTTTCTGTCTAGTCTGTTCCACTTAATGTTTTTTGAGGTTCATCCTCATTGAAGCGTGTATCAATACTTCACTCCTTTTTATGGCTGAATAGTATTCCATTGTATTGTATATACCACAGTTTGTTTATCCATTCATCCATTGGTGGACGTTTGGGCTGTTTCCATCTTTGGCTATTGGGAATAGCGCTACTATAAACATATGTGTACAAATATTTGTTTAAGTACCTATTTTCATTTCTTTTAGATATATACTTAAGAGTAGAATTGTGGTATTTATTCTTATATATTGGTATTCATTCTTTATATACTCTTATATAAAGATCAAGATATAAATTCAGCGATATTTATTTATATATTTTGCCAAAAGGCTAGTCTTTTGTCTTAGTTCCATTTCTTGTTATCTTTCCTTTACTAATTTAAGACACTTCCTTTGTCGTATACTAATCTTATATGTACTTGGGTTTATTTCTTAACTGTCTCTTTGGTTCCATTGTTCTGTGAATCTGTGTGCCATGCCAGTACTACAGGTTCTCTGAGCTACCCCTATTCATATAATTACTGTTTTAATATTTGGACAGGAAAATGTGCTCCTTACCTCCCACCCCCACCCCTAGTTATTCCTTTTGTCATAATTTTTCTTGCTAATTCCACATGTTTATAAACACATAAACTTTTCATTTCTTCAGATAAACCTTTCATTTCTTTCTATCAGTAACGTTATACTTAATATCTTCTTGACATTCACATGGGAAATTACCCTTTTAATCTGTACTTAGGAAAATGGTCAAGAATCCCATCTCTAAATTGACATAGATATTCATTGTACACTTCAGTGCAGTTATTATTAGTCAGTGACATTGTAGTAAATGAAGTTTCACATTTTTAGGTGGACTGTGTTTTTTTTTTTGTTTGTTTTTTTTTAGCCTTAAAATCTGAAGGGGATGATTACTATATTAATGGTGCCTGGACTATTGACTGGCCTAGGAAGTTTGATGTTGCTGGGACAGCTTTTCACTATAAGAGACCAACTGATGAACCAGAATCCTTGGAAGCTCTAGGTCCCACCTCAGAAAATCTCATTGTCATGGTAAATGTGTCTTTGCCATTTCATTTCTACTGTTTGTAATCTGCCCTCTGAGGTAGAAAGGGACAGGCTTTATTATCTCTGTTTTACAGGTGGTGAAATTAAGGTAAATAAAGGTAAAATGGTTTGCCTAAGGGTGTAAAATATGTGTAAAGTTAAGGCCGTAGTGCTCTTTCCAAATGACTGCTTGATCTTTTCAATGCCTGCTTGAATAATATTTTTATAACCGAACAAGGCAGGTGAGAGAAATGACTCCAAATTACGCATGAAAATGGAAGGAGAATATTCAGTATAAGTGCATGTGTTCTAAAGGTTATCTTAAATTTCCTATAAGACTTACTTTATGACATTTTCTTCTTCAAAAGAAATAATAAATATCTGAGTGAAGGCTCATTATATTTTAATTATCTTCACCAGTTGTTTTCAATGGCAGGTTCTGCTTCAGGAACAGAATTTGGGAATTAGGTATAAGTTCAACGTTCCCATCGCTCGGACTGGCAGTGGAGACAATGAAGTTGGCTTTACATGGAATCATCAGCCTTGGTCAGAATGCTCAGCTACTTGTGCTGGAGGTAAGACACCCACTAGGCAGCCCACCCAGAGGGCAGGATGGAAAGCAAAACATACTCTGAGCTATGGTTTGTGTTTGCTAAAGAAGCTAATTGGAAACATTTCTTGCAGGTTTGCTTCAAGCTGTAATTTAGCAAAAGAAACTTTGCTTTAATTATATTATATTCCGTTTGTTTTTAACCTCATGTAATTTGTACAGATTTGTTGGTAAAATACATCTTGGCACAATGAGTGTCTCTGCTGGTGCTTCTCCCAAGACTATCTTGAAGGTGGGCTGTATGCTTTTCGTGAACGCATTCTTGGTAAAGAACATCAAGAGTTTTAAATAAGAAAATGAGCAAGAATCAGACGGCACAGATGCAACTTCTTGTAATGGGGGATGAGAATGTATGTCTGTGTGCTGTGTGTTTGTGTTTGTGTGCTTGTGTGTTTCCCACAATCCTATTAAAATTCCCTTCTCCACCCATCAAAGTTAAGGGACTATATACTGGGAAACTACAATAATTACTGGTGTCTGGGTCTCTAAGTTAATGGTGTATGCTGACCCCATTATAGTCCCTCAGAGAGGTAGCTGCTAGGCGGTGGTTGGTGATGTGTTGGTTGTCCCATGTGCGTTTTTCATGGGTGCCTTTTCCCCACAATTTACTCTATTCCTAATCCTCCTCCCTCTAGTGGCCACCAATGCAATTCTTTACCTCTGGCTGGGAGAGCAGGACAGTTGGCTTCCTTCAAAGCCAACACCCTTGCTGCTGCATGGACTGGTGAGTAGAAGTGCTGTGCAAGCAGCATCTTCCTTCTCTCTGGAGACTAAATGCATCGCCTCCACCGTACACCTTGATCCCAGTAGGCAAGGAAACAAACCCATCCCTCAGGCCTAGGCTGGACTAGAGCACATCACCATTCCAAAAGCAAAGATTAAGTTTTCAGTAGTGATATTTAGAACGGGAAAAATTGAAATAAAGTGGATCATCCCATTTTACCCCATATTCCAATGTATTACCTACTTTCCCTTTCTAAACTGCTCAGAAACATATGATTTAACATGGACTTTATCCTATCTTGTCCCGTACTCACTGAATCTCTAAACACCTCTGATTCTTAAGGCTTGAATCAGAGAAATTATTTTCACAGAAATGATTATCATATAGTAGATTCAGTATTTTTAGACTCATATAGAATTAAAATCATTGATTGACAACTACAACTTAAGTAGTAAACACTATACCAAATAAAAAAGCAAATGAATAAGAATAATGTTTTCTCCTGTGTGAATTGTCATGAAACATGGTTATGTATAATTTGTGGCATATTTAAAAAGATTTCTAATTCCCATCCATTTTGTGTATGAAATGGCTGGTGATTTATAATGTAAAGTTTTAAAAACTATAGGGTGTTACTATTTCTTTTAGTAAAATAAAGGATATTTGACATTAATTATTTAAGTTAATGCCATTATATTATATTTTAGTGGCATTTATACTTATATCTTTCTTTGTTTCAATTAAATTCCTTCTTATTCAATCTATCAATTAACTTCCCCCTTCCAAAAATGTTTTCATAACAATATATACATAATTCAGTCCCTGAAGTAAGATGGGATAAGCTTATTAAAGAAGAGTCAAAATAATTCAAAGTTTAGGAAATCTAATGAGGAAAGTCTAAATGTTGAGGCTGATTAGCTTGGAGAGGAGAAGGCTGAGGGAAAGTATATTAGTATCTTCAAGGATGTGACAGAATGTTGAATAGGAAATTCTTAGTGCCTGTTCGTCTTTGTACTGAAAATTGCTATATTTGGCGATGGTTTAGACACAGTCTTGTCTGAGGCCAAGGAGGGATTATGTGAATTCTCAATGTTCCTTCTAACCCTATGATTCTTTTGTTCAAAAAGGAGATAATTCAGCAAAAAAGAAAAAAAGGCCATGAGAACTGAATTTAGAAGAAAATCTATGATTTTATGAAAGTAAAGAAGTATGAAAAATCTTTAATGAGTGTTATTCTTGTCCATAACACTTGTATTGAGAAATCATAACACAAAAGTGATTTCTTGTGATAGGAGATTAAACGAAAAAAACATGAGGAGGGAGAAAAGCCCCCGGAGAGAGAATTTTCTCTTCTTTGTTATTTATACTTCTTTCTTCTATTCTGGAGCTACTGATCCTAGATACTTGAGGTGGTTCTGGGAACCAGAATGCTGCTCAGTTGTGATATGACAGCATTCATGAGGCCATTGCCTTCTTTGGAAGAGAGATATCCAGTGCTTGAAAGTTGGCAGGCATAGTGTGAAGAGCTGCAATTTGTCTTACTTGGTAAGTGGTTCTCAAAGTGGCCCCTGGACCAGCAGCATCAACATCGCCTGAGAACTTATAAGAAATGTTAATTTGGGGGCCCCATCTCAAACCTACTGAATAGAAACTTTCTGTGGGGGCCAACAATCTATGTTTTAACAACCTCTCCAGGTGATTCTGATGCTTGCTCAAGTTTGAGTACCACTGGTCATGGTTGACAGAGAAACCAAAACCTAGCACTCTAGACACATAGAATCTGTGTCCTTATCACTGAAGGCTGTGCATCCCTCTAGACTCATTTTGCACCTAGAACAATGTCTGAAACATACTAGGCACTCAATAAATGTTTATAAATGAGTGAATGAACACAAGGAATTAATTATTTTGGTAATTATATATTTGTGCTAGTTCTTTCCAATATGAGAAATGAGTGTTTAGAATTGCTAATTTTCTTATGAGATGGAGCGAAGGGATTGCCCAGGAGAGACAGCATAGTTTTGGTTAGAATGAATAAGTAAAACCAAGCTCCTCTCTTTGTTTACTTTGAATAGGTGGAAAATATTTCCTAGGATATAGAGTACGGATATCTCTATTCTTCCTATACCCTTTTAACCTTCCTATACCCTTTTATACAGAAGGCTTGTGATTGAGGGAAGTAAAATGCCTTAGGACTCAGGAATCTTGATCAAAGTAGAGAGCCAGAGTCAGCTGCTTGGTAATAGTAAATGGAACTTCATCTATACTTAAGGAATCTTTCAGGAAAAAGTCATTTCTACCTAGTTTTCACTAAGGAACTACGGATCAATACCAAAGTCAGTTCTTAATTGGGATACTCCACTCTCATCTTTCCAGGGTGATGCTAGGTGTCTTGAGGCTGCCAGAACTTTTAAAAATGGAAAAAGAGAAAATAAGAAAGATCTCAAAGAACTTTCTTTTGCAACCTCACAATCTTCTCACCTATTGCTGTCCTGCATATATTTTATTAATGGCAAGATCTTTGGACTTTGAGTTTGGGAGCAATGTTGACAGCTGTCTCTTTTGAGATCTTGTAAGATAAGAAGTTTTGAGACTGTTTTTCTGTTGCTTAGCAGACTCAATGACAAATCTGCTGCTGCAGGAAGCATTGGTGGTGATTCAGTACCAGTAACGGTCTTCTCTCTGAGTCGGTGATGAAACACTTCCTCAGCCTGAATAAGAACATTGAGATGCTGTGGGGTGTTGTCTTCAGGATAAATGTGATTTTTAAGATATAGATGTGACTCTTCCTCTGAGAGAAACTCAAGCCCAGTGAATTAAAATTTGACTATTTCTGAACCGTTGTTACTCCTACTAGAGTTTTGTTTCTTTACTCCTTATCCAAAGTATTGTATACTCTGTAATTTATCCAACTCCCAAATTTATATACTACCATTGTATTCATGATTAATGTGTTAATTGGTAAAGTTTGGCTGGATAGTGAGAATTATATTATTTTAAAATATAAAGTTTTGGGGCCAGCCCGGTGGCGTAGCAGTTGAGTTCTCTTGCTGTGCTTCAGCAGCTTGGGCTTCGCCAGTTTGGATTCAGGGCACAGACCTATGCACTGCTTATCAAGCATGCTGTGGTAGGCATCCCACATAGAAAATAGAGGAAGATGAGCACAGATGTTAGCTCAGGGCTAATCTTCCTCAAAAAAAAATAAAATAAAATAAATAGGGGCCAGCCTGGTAGCGCAGTGGTTAAGTTAGCACATTCCACTTCGGGCAGCCCGGGGTTCACCAGTTTGGATCCTGGGTGCGGACTTACCCACCGCTCGTCAAGCCATGCTATGGCAGGCGTCCCACATGTAAAGTGGAGGAAGATGGGCACGGATGTTAGCTCAGGGCCAGTCTTCCTCAGCAAAAAGAGGAGGATTGGCAGCAGATGTTAGCTCAGGGCAAATCTTCCTCAAAAAATAAAAAATTAAATAAAATACAAAGTTTTAGGAAGTTTTTTTTTAAGTAGTAATTTATGCCAGTATGCCTTTGAACTGTGACTTTTAAAGGTTCAAATAACAAATACTGTATATTCAACTTTTGATTTTAGTCATACATAGTGTCTTTTTGCTAATGCTTGGCTAGATGTGAAGTTCTTAAATTTTAGTATGCATCAGAATCACCCAGATGTCTTGTTCAAACAGATTGCAAGGTTATGCCTCCAGTTTCTGATTCAGTGGGTCTGGGGTAGACTCCAAGAATGTGCATTTCTAACAAGTTTCCAGGTAATGTTGGTGCTACTGGTTTGGGAACCATACTTCAAGAAACACTGAGCTAGACACTTAGATTTCAGGAAGTACCTATTAAAACAAAATGACAAATCTTTTAGGTAATAATCCATATTATAGTTATAATCCACATTACAACTAGTCTTTTTAATGATAAATAGTTCTACTGCTCAGCTATGTCATAATAAAATTTTACAGTTTATAAAACATTTTCTGGTGCCCTGTTTCATTTGATCATCCTCAACAGCACCAAGAGATAGTCATTGCTATTATTATTTTTATTTTATAAATAAAACTCCAGCAAAGTAGCTTGCTAAAATCAAGACTTACAAATTGAGTCTCTAGTGATTTTTTTTGTTATGAGCATTTTCTCTCATAATAAAAATGGTCCTTTACCTTGAACAGAACTTTTTCACCAGTTTGCAACCTCAACATAGCAACATGACATATCTCCACTCAAAAACATCTCCTTTACTAGCTTTGAAATTTTATTTTTTCAAATGCTTTCCCTAAACTGATGGTTCTCAACTTTGGCCTTACGTTGGAATCACCTGGAGGACTTTAAAAAATTCTGATGCTTGAGGCCACACTCCTAACGAATTAAATCTGTGGCCTGAATGTTAAGAACTCCCTAGGTAATTCTAATGTGCAGCCAAGGTTGAGAAGTACTGCCTTTGAGGCTGATTGAAGTTTATTTAGTTTTCAAATAATTTACATTCAGATGCAAATACCTCTGGGAGCATTACTAACACATCTCTGTTATTAATTGGCTACTAGTTGAAAGCAAAGTTAGTGGAAGTTAAGTATAAGTATCTGGAGTGGGAAAGTAGAGAGAGGCATCAGAGAAGGGAATGAAAAAAAACAGTAGAATGCTAATTAATGTCATAATTTTGTTTAGAGTGGCCGTTGGCCTTGCACACGCCTTTAGAATGCTTTTTTGTAGTTTGGTTTATTTACAGGCTTTCTTCTTTACCTGATGGATCATTTATAAGCATCTAATGAATGCTTTTAAAACTGACTGAAATTGCCCTAAATATTGCTTCTTGGCCTTTTGGCTAAGGTCGAGTAAAATTGTGCTAAACAGATTTTCCAAAGTTCTTCCTTCTAGTTTGAAGCATCTGTGGTCCTTAGGGAGCTATAATGAATCAGTGGTTATATACTAAACCAACTTTAATTTAGACCCACAGGTCAGAATATGAGGCATATGGCCCCTGTTTTAACTCAATATTTATAAAAACTGATAACAAACTTTTTTCTTCTTTGTGACTTATAGTTCTAATCAGAGAAAGCCTTCTGTTTTTCTGGGAAATTGTTCCATTAGGGAATGAATCTTTGCAAAATGCAGCAGTATTCATGATAATTTCCTTCCCTACCTTTCTGGATGTGTCTCATTTCCCACTATTCAGGCCATTCCCTCCCCACCCCTCACCCCCGCCCCAATCCCTAATCCCTCCTCTTGTTTAATACAATACTTAGGCTTTAAAGCAAAGCCTTCCAAAGCCACTTAACTGAGAGTTGATGCTGTACTGTTGCATTCAACTTCGCAACTGTCCTGTTACAAAAGAAACCTTAAGAATGCTTTATTTGTGGTGCAAAGAAACGTCAGACATACATATATATTTTGCATTGTATTAGTTTTAAATTTATACTCTAAATATACAGTCTTTGCCCTGTGATCTACTCTATTGACATTTCTTATTACTTTCTTCAAACTGTTTTTTCTAGGATTTTCTTTCTTCCTCTTTGTGTAAGTACAAAAATTGTGTACCAAAGAACTCAATTTAGTCAGGTTTCTGCTGACAAACAGAGGCATCTCTCTGCTAAACATTGTTTGGCAGCTCAGAGGGGAAAAGATAAGCTACAGCCATGCTTAGACTGAGAAGGAGGAAGAAGGAGGCAGGTTTATTTTTACAGCCAATTTTGATTTTGTTTGCACATCAAAGAGCACAGATTTCCTTACATACACTATGGGGTTATTCAGGACTGTTTCTGATCAATTGTTATTGACTATATTTAAAATTTTATCATTACTTTTCCTTTTACATTTACATAGCCTAATTAATTTTCCTTGTATGTTTGATGGTTATTTTATTTGGGTGCTTATTTTATTTATTATTCTTTTTCTTCCCTGGATGTCATCTTAAGCCTAGTTCGTGCATGCGTGTGTGTGTGTGTGTGTGTGTGTGTGTGTGACTATCTTATAAACGTAACAGACATTCTATGTGTTTCTTCTTTCCAGCTAGGACAAATTCTTCGTATTTACTTTTTGTGATTTCACCTGATTCACCTGAATTCTTATACAAATTGCAGCTGGCTTCTACTCTTTAAGATTTTTAAGATGCTTTACATAGTTTCCAACTACTATTTTGTATTTTACTGATTTAGGGCTATATTTTGCAAACTGCACCGTGGTGCTCCAAGACACCACAGCAGACTTAGAGGCACTGCAGGATATTGTATGTTTTCAATGGAAGCACAGCAACATCCGTTGTACACCACACAGATTATTACTGTTATGTTATTTAATAGTACTATTTAATAAGTGAAACTCTTAGATATTTTTTTCTGGCTAGCAAGTGTTGAAAAAAATTGCTGAGACAGTAAGGGTGCCATGAACCAAGAAAGTTTGAGAACTCTTGATTTAAAGTCAAGCAAGTGTAATTAAAGTTGGATAAAAATTAGACACCTCCCTTTCTTTCAGTAGATGCTGAATTTCATTTCATGAAAGGAAAAAAATGCATATAAACCTCTTATTCAGGGTCCTGGTGATGTTCAGAGTTTAAAAATAGAGACTCTCCCATACTTCCAGTTAAGGAACTAGAGGTCTTGAATAGTATGTAAATTTCTCCTTCATGTCTGTATTAAGTATTCCTTCTGCTGTGTCCTGAATATGTTTCCTTCCTCTGTCTCTGTTAGTTCAGTTAAGATTGGCAGGTGATTAAAGCAAAAAAGAGGAAAAAAAAGAAAGTAGAAGACGACGACGAAGAAAGAAAAAGAAATCATATACTTTAAAAAGCCCCGATAGCAAATTCCTCTTTGCAGCTTACTACCTAACAAGTTTATGTAATAATCTATGATATTCCAATTATTAATAGCATACTTTTAAAATTATTTTAATGAATCTATCATGTGGATTGCCTTCGCCCCTTTAAAAAGTTGGATATTTCTACATTGTTTCAATGGAAACATTATATGTTCATGTTATATATTTTATTGTTTTCAAGAATGATGCAACACAAGCATAATGTGCTCTTAAAAGTGTAGCAAATCCATTCTAAAATAACACTTTTAGAACTGTTTTTCAAAAGTAATTACTAAAGAAAAATACAATGCAATGTTTAGGCCAGTACTAACACCTGACTGAAAGAGAACATCTCTCCAAGTACTAGATAAAACAGAGGCAAGGGCTGTGCATTTTCACAGATGTCCTTCTAATTCCTTGATAATTCTGAGATCCCTAACACATCTAACATCACTAATAACGGTCAATTCACATTATTAGTGAACTAACAGAATGTGCTTCAAACAAACAAGGGATTCAAGACTTCACTTTTATAGACATAATAATAATAATAATAATAATAATAATAATAATGACTGATACTTGTATTGGGATTTATAAATGCCATGTACACTGTAGCTTTCACAGAAACTTAAAGTGGAGAAGTCCAAATTGGAACAGACAGAGGAAAACAAAATCCAATTGTTTTTCAAGATTTAAAATAGACATGATTGAAATTAAGTGTGAAAGACATAAGAAAGTTGAATCTTATAACTATGTTTGCTTCTCTTTGATTTATGATTTACCATTCCAAAAGTTACTTTCAAAGTGAAAGATAACAGATGGAAATTTTAGTTTGAATAATTAAAAACACTTTACTCATTGCCATCTCTTTCTCTTTAAAGAAACATAGTTATATAATTAGTTTTTAAGAAAAATTCCCTATAAAAGATATTTTCTGTGTGAGGTTGCACAATGTACTATTGTTTGAAACTGTGAGGGTCGTTTTATATTTTATTTCTGTATATACCAAATTTAGACATAAAACAGATCACTGTGATATTTTTAATAATACAAGTCCCTTGTAAGGAGTGACTTGAGTTTACAAGGAATAAAGATTTGCATTCAGTTTTGTTCATTTTTCTCTTTAGTCTTTGAAAAATAAAATATTTATAAGAGTAGACAATGGTCTATCATTGCATTGATCATGGCATTCCCCTATTCATTCTCTCCCACGTCCCCTCCTTTCAGATCATTTTCAATGTTGAGAAGGAAGAGAACCCTTTAACATATGAGATTAGTTGTACCAGGCATCATGGCAGATCACCTGTGAACGTCACAGCTCCCAAAAGCCTAGGCTTTGGAGCCATCAGTTGCATCTGCCTCTGTTCTCATATAACAAGCCCTTGAGAGGAGTGACTCCTCTAGACAAAACCATACTCTTGCTTGGTTCACACTTCTGGAAGTTAATACATTTGTTCATTTATTCATCTATAATAATTGCTTCTGTTTATCTTTTTCCTTAAGCATATGGCTTCCGCTATATATTTATAAAATTATTTGAATTCTCCTATGTATTTTCAATATAATTTAAGCTTTCTAACCTTGTAAAAAGTCTTACCTATGAAAGTTTCGTTTGATAACCTGACATTTTTTTATTGTTTACTCCTGCATATTGTGGCTTGAATTTTGTCTAATGTTAAGATTTATAGCTGAAGGCAAGAAATTTCTGCTAACCCAAAATGTTCCCCCTTAGTGCTGTTTTCCTTCCTCTTTCATCTCATTTATATTACTTTGGAGATTATATTCTTTCCTAACGTGACCAGGGCCTGGATACATATTTGCTCACTGAAAAACCTGGATAAGGCTGAAACCAAAGTCTGAGTGCATTCCTATTGTAATAATGTATGTGTCACAGGTCCATGTTTCACTTCACAATAATTCTTTCCTAAATAGCATTTTTAACAATCATAGCATTATGCATCTTTACAAGGTATTATACATAAAATGCTTTTGGAGAGAGTTAATCCTTAAATGGTAAGCATCATCCTGATTTTATAGGACCTTATGATATCACCATTCCCACTTATTTTTACTTGAAGAAAATGAAGATTTTAGTTTAAAAGCTATACAGCTTGTTTATTACTCAATTCTGAAATATTTACTCTTTGGTTTCAAGAAAGGAGTTTTATATAGAATTAAAAGAAAAGCTTCTCGGGGGGCTGGCCCGGTGGCGCAGTGGTTAAGTTTGCACGTTCCGCTTCTCAGCCGCCCGGGATTCGCCGGTTTGGATCCCAGGTGCGGACATGGCACCGCTTGGCAAGCCATGCTGTGGTAGGCATCCCACAGAGAAAGTGTAGGAAGATGGGCATGGATGTTAGCTCAGGGCTGGTCTTCCTCAACAAAAAAGAGGAGGATTGGCAGTAGTTAGCTCAGGGCTAATATTCCTCAAAAAAAAAAAACTTCTCTATTAATAGGTAATAAATCCAGGGGCTGGCCCCGTGGCCGAGTGGTTAAGTTCGTGCGCTCCGCTGCAGGCGGCCCAGTGTTTCGTCGGTTCGAATCCTGGGTGCGGACATGGCACTGCTCGTCAGACCACGCTGAGGCGGCATCCCACATGCCACAACTAGAGGAACCCACAACGAAGAACACACAACTATGTACCGGGGGGCTTTGGGGAGAAAAAGGAAAAAATAAAATCTTAAAAAAAAAAAAAAATAGGTAATAAATCCATCACAATGTGTGGAATAAGCTTAAGGTCTTCTTATACTCTTAAGATATTATTTCCTCTAAATTTTTATTAATAAAATACCAGAAACAGGGCCTGCCCAGTGGCACAGCGGTTAAATTTGCACATTCCACTTCAGGTGGCCCTGGGTTCGCCAGTTTGGATCCCTGGTGCAGACTTATGCACCTTGTCAAACCATGCTGTGGCAGGCATCCCACATATAAAGTAGAGGAAGATGGGCATGGATGTTAGCTCAGGGTCAGTCTTCCTCAGCAAAAAGAAGAGAATTGGCAGCGGATATTAGCTCAGGACTTTTCTTCCTCAAAATAAAAAATAAAAAATAAATAAGCTCCTACTAAAGATCATGGAGATTCCTTGTTAGTATAATATGAGTTAGTCCTTTATATTAGGAAACTTGCCTCTCACAAATTCTTATTTCTAGTTAGTGTTCCACCTCTTGACATGTCTAGCCCCTTTGATGTGTACCTCACACTGGTAAGAACTCAGGCACTGAAACTAGACTACAAAACTAATGGGATCTCACAAAGGCCTGTTTTCCAGACTTATTATTCTGTAGAGTACAGGGGAAAAGCAGACATAGAAAGTAAAAAATATTGAACAATTGAATTGTGGAAACAGAAAAGAAGAGACAACTTTCATAGAATTTTGGATCTGGAAGAAACATTAGGATTCATCTAATTTGAGTGTCTCATTTTACCAAGGAGAATGAAAACTTGTTTTAGGTCATTTACCTAAACTGCCAAGAATTCAAAAAGAGGTAACTAAACATGGCAGAAGTTGGAGTAAGGAAAAACATAGTAACAAGATAAAGTGAAGGGATATTGCAGACATTTGGCTATGAAAAGAGTTTTAAAATATCAATGAAGATCAGGGAAAGAGAAATCAGACAGAATATAGCAAAATGGAAGAATTATAAAATTAAAAATATTAGACCTGAAAATGCATTATTTTATTAAATAAAGTATCTTCCATAATGTAATTATAATGGTACTTGCCTTGTCTCCTCCCTTCCCCCATTTTAATGTAATCTCATTGAGGTCAAGACTATCTCACTCATTTTCCTCCCTTATGATAATGAAAAACCATGCCTTACAGATAGTAGGAATTCAATGAGTTAAAGTGTTAGACACTTTCCATGGGAGAGGTTACTATTAAAATCTAATGAGTAGTAGGAATTCCCTCCGGAGATGGTGATTTCAAATAAACATAGTATATGTTTGCCCCCACCCTATTTTACCATCAGAAAACACAATTGCTCTAGAAAAAACAGTATTTTGAGAGCCACATTTTCCTTTTGATAATTCTGTTTCCTTGGGACACCTAGTTTTGCTTAGGACAGAAAGGAAGACCCTGGGAAGGCAGAGAAAGGAAGCCTTTGCAAGGTGAAAACTATCAGGAGGCTCTTCAGAAGCAAGCATATGGGTGGAGCTGATTGGTACCCGGGGTGCCAGCTGTTAGATCCAAGGCAGATGGGCTTTGCTCTGCCCTGCAAATGCTTGTGTCTGGCCAATAATCACACAGCACAACAGCCAGATTCCAGCAGTGAAAGGCAGAGCAGAGAGACATTTTTTTTCCTGGCACTTGTTGCTCTTTGGATGCTATCTGCAGTGAAGATTTAGATTAAATTAATATTGCTGGCCATATGCTTTGTATATTGTGGTTATATAGTGTTGTCTTGGTTGCTAGCTACTTTGGATGCTGTGGTTAAGCAAATTGTTGCCTTAGCCACTAACCACGTTTTTAGTATTAGTTCTGACTTTGTAACATTTTCCCCCCTCTTCTTCTTCAGAAAACTGTTTCTTGGGTAGATATGGCGTGCTTATGCCACTAGATTAAATTATGTAGATATAATCCTAAGGATACATTTGTACCTCCCTTTCTTTCCCTTATTGATTCCTCACATGTGTTGTAGACTGCTCACTTACCAGTTGAATGGTCTAAGACTGAAATGCTGGGTCTTATGAGTAGATTTGCCAAGACCCAGAAGGTCTTTCTCCTGCCTTTAACCTTCCCCACATCCTTCTTGGTTTAACACATAGTACTTTCCAAGTGAAATTTAAGTGGTAATTTCTGTGCATTGAGTGCCCTCTCTCTACTTTTAAAATAGTAAACTGTCCTGAGAAAAACAATGTATTACCAAATATTGTTACAAATGAATTTATAAAATTATTTAATTCTCTGAAAGAAGAGAGAGATGGGACATGAGAGCATTGAGCAGCTACTCCCCTTCAAGGGGGGTAGAGGAGGGATTGAAAAGAAGGCAGGGAAATGAAGAGGAGCTGTGTCTGGAATCTTCACTCAGGATTGCTCTTAGGACTGTAGCTGCTGAGCAAAAGACCCCATGTTTTTCACTTGAACCATCGCCATCTCCTAGAGTAAGCACAGCGGATGAAGCATTCTATCCGGGACTCACTTGCAGCTTGGTGGACTTCTTGATCATTTTCCTGTGATATATGCTGTTTCAAAATCCTGAAAGCCATTTCTTGATGTGTAGCTAGAGCAGTGATTCAAGTTAGGCACTCCCTTTCATTGGACAAGGGGACCTCTGGTGGGAAAATAGATCATCTGTAATTTTTAACTATTGGCAGAAAACTAAATATAAGATCTGACAAAATGTAAACTTCTAGACTAAAAGTAAGCGTTGTGTTTCCATGTTAAGAACCATCATATTTGACTCTTTGATATCAAATTGTTTTGATCAAAAAAAAAATTCTTTGATACTCATTTTAGAGAGTTTAAAGGAAATATGTATTGGTAATGGCAACTTGTACTTAAATTCTTAATATGAAACCATTGATTTTTTTTTAATCATAGAAGAGGGATTGCATTAAAAAAAGTAAAGATTTTGCGTGCCAGTAACTTTAGGTATTTAAGAATAAAATGTAGTTAGTGCGGTTTTAAATTTGACCAAAAAATTATGCAGAACCTCTGCATTTATCCAGGGAGCATGGACACTAAGCCACTAGAATTTTGTTTTTGATTGGGCATATACTGACTGGTCATGTGGATATTTTATGTTTTTGATTATAAACTATAAGTGTTTAGATATGAAAGCATAATGGCTTTGTGTAATTGCATGTAATTATTCCCGGCAAGGTTTAAATCAACTTCTTAGCAGTGTTTTACAGATTACTTTAAAAGGAGCTATGTACAATAGGCTTGATCATATACAAAGATTCTAAACTCAATCATTTTTCTTGTTGACTTAGTTTAGATTATTTCCAGTTGATCTGTATTTTCTACTTTCTAAGCTAAAAACTGCATTTTCTTTAATCCAAAAATATGTGTTTAAAATTCCGTCCAATTGGGTGCATTGGTTTAGAGAGTTATCCTGTTGCTACTGACTTGAAAAGAAAAAAAACTCTGTAAACTTGCCAAGTGTGGGGGTACAAGTTGGAAGATTTGCGTGCTGTTGGAAGACGATAGTTCAACATTGTAGGAAGATTTGGAATAGATTACCGGTACAGTCAGTTCTTGAGTGTGAGATACCACACTGTCTAATGTAACATTTTAGAAGAAAATTAATAAAAGATGGATGCAAGGGAAAATACATCTTCATAAAACATAGAGTAATTTCAGCTGTTTATTCAAGGACTTTAATTTTTACTCCATAAAAAATAGTGTTCTGAAATGACGAAACTGAAATGAACTCCAAAATACCCTAATTCCTAATTTTTAAGAAGTTTGCAAGGCATGACCAAAATTAAGTCAATTTGTAATTCTTAGCACTTAGCCCAATATCTCATAAGAAGCACGGTGCCTTGTGTTTAGTAACTATTCTCTATTGAATGAATGAATGGATGAGTGAAAGAATGAATGACCTGCCAACCACATATAGCTGGTCTTTTTAGTTTGTGTACTATGTAATTGTAAACTAATTACTGGATCCCACCAAAGAGCAAAATAGCCTTAAAAGTCCAAAACAAAGATATGAGATTATGGATAATTTTTATTTTGTTCTTTGTGGTTTTGTGTATTTTCCAAATTTTTAACGTGTCACGTAGCTAAATTTTTTTAAGATACATACGTGGCTAGAATTATCTTAAAATCAAATATCAATTTCATCTCTAGTAACTAGCTCATCTGTGATTCAGATTGCAGAGGACTTGCTTTTACATTAAAGGCTACTTTTAAAAACTAATGTAATTATAACCAAAAAATATTTCTAGGGTTAATTTAAAGGAAGTAGAATTGTATCTTAACCTGTAGAAACTGAATTAATCTTTCTGCCACTGCTACAAAGCAATGTCAGTTCTATTTTATAGTGTTGAAAAATGTTTATCCTTCTCTGAAAAACAATCAAGATACTAGGTTGAATGCCAACTTTCTTGTTGGGAGTATAGTCATGTATTTTTTATTATTAAACATATTTATAAAAGTTGAGTAAAGTTGTAAGTCCTTTGTGTTGGTGGATGGTTTGAGTCTCCCTCCTCCAAGTATAATCATATTTGAATGACTTAAAAAAAAAAAATAACCACACTAACCTATAAAAACAATCCCCTGCTTTCCCTGTTAGGAACAAAATATTGAACCTGGGTGGATGGACATTCTGAGCCTCTGTGGCAGTTGGTAGTTGAGTCCTATGACTAATGGTAGAGAATTTTGTCTAGGTGGATCACATGGACTTAGTTATCTGCCCACTGTTATGACACAATGGGGAGATATCTGATGAATATTGTGGAACATCTGTGAATGGATCATAGCAAGGCCTGATGTGAATCATTCTTCCCTCAAAAATCTAAAGTTTAATAGTTTAAAAATTCCAAACTGTTGTCTGATAAACTGAGATATTTGGCCTATTTTAGAGCTTGGGAGGGAATGAATACAACACATACTCTGACATTTTGCCAGTAAGTCATTTGCTGTTTTAAACCCCTACATTTAGGACAACCTAAAAACTTGTTGAAGGCGATCAGATCAGTAAGAGCCTTCTAATAAAATATACTTTTTTTGATGCTCTCCACCATCATGGAATCTACAAGACTTAATAGTTTTCCCTATCAGGGAAATAGATTTCCCTGTCTTTAATTCAAAGGGCTTAGTTGAAAGTGCGCATAGCATGGTGACTGAGGCACTCCCCCCTGCAACATTCCTTGACTCCAAAGGGACCCTGGGGGAAGCATTTGGTGCGTAGCTCTTTCAGAGACAGTTTCCTTCACTGAATGATCCTGTTTCACGTGATTTCCCTAATTTGGTATCAAATTCTTTTATTTAGGGTGCTGTTAAAAGCAACCGGGGGGGACAAAAGGGGATTGGGGAGCAAAACTGAAGGTTGTGTGGGACTAGCTAGGTGTGAAGCTGTGGTTTCCCAGATACTGCTAATGCTGCTTTTATGCTCTTTCTGGGTAATTTTGCCTACCTGGTTACAGAGATGGGGTGGGTGAGTAGGGGATAGTTTAGTTTGTGCTTTTATTTCCGATTCCAGAAATAACCTGCTACCTCCATATGATCTGAAACAGATAACATTGTCTTGTAGTTTGACTTTTTCTCTGATACCTTAATATACCTGTCTTTGCTTCTTTTGATTCCTTGACACTAAAGAGATCATGGGTCTGCATAAAGTCTATTCACCAGGGTGTTTACGATTAAGAGTGTGTTTGTGTGTGTCTTTGTATTTTGTGAAATGTGAGCGAGTTGTGGTGGATATCTTTGCCAATAAATAAAATATATATATTTATATTTTTACAAATTTTATAATGAGAATATTTTTAGCTCTGGCAAACAGGTCACATAGACCAATTTTTAAGAATGAGATAAGAACTTTGTAAGTTAATATTTGATGGAATATATATATCTGTTTGACAATGGTGTAATTATCAGGGGCCAACTCTGTTAAAGCAAACAGACTAATGGGTTGCAGTCCACAAGAGGCCTACTACAATCTCTACATTGTAGACATTATGGGCTTTTAGAGAAATAAATCTATAAATGGAAGAAAAAAATGAAATATGTGAATGTGATGTGTTCATACCAAAGACTAAATTGATGGAGTTTGTCCTACAAAATATCAAAAAGTGAATTTATCCCAATTGTTTTATTTTCAAATAGATATACAACCATTGTTTTGCACTGAAATGTATATTCATACATTTTATCTGATAATATTTTGGGAAAATGAAGTTTGGCTTTTTTTTTAAGGAAAGCACGAAGGAGAAAATACAAGTGGGAAAACTAATTGTTTAAAATTACCAATAATTTCTTTTCTGAAGTTGAAACAGTTATGTTTCTAATATGAGAACAATAATTTTGCCTACAATTGCAGTGTAATGACCAGGACTTCTCTCCTTTTAGAGAAGCAGTCAAATGTTTCTGGAACAGATAAGACTGCAGCGATCCAGTGAGGTTGATTTCCCACAGAAGAAAACTATGCATACCTAACTTATTGGAAGGTAAACGACTCTTTGATTAATGCTATCCTCCTTTTCTCAAGGTGTCCAAAGACAGGAGGTGGTCTGTAAAAGGTTGGATGACAACTCCATTGTCCAGAACAATTACTGTGACCCTGACAGTAAGCCACCTGAAAATCACAGAGCCTGCAACGCTGAGCCCTGCCCTCCTGAGTAAGTAAGAGGAAGAAGTGAGAATTATTTTCTTCAAGTGCAAAGAGAAAACATTAGATAGTCATATTTGGAAACATACAGTCATATGATAGGAATAAATTAGACTGAGAAAAGGGGATAAAATGTCACAGAGGGTGGAATTTTGATGCCCCTTTCACTGAGCAAAAATTTCTATTTATTCATAGTTTTCAGTTATTAACTGCTTTAAGGCAGGAACTTCAGGAGTTGATCCTGACACAGTACTGGAAGTTATCATATTTCATCAATTCTGAGGTACATATCTCTTCACATTTTAATATCTCTGAAATTGAGATTCATCTTGCAGTTGATAGTGTCTTGCAATAATATCAGCATTATTTTTTTCTTTCTTAATGGTACATAAAATAATGGTATCTTTGATTCAATAAAATACGGTAGATTGGTGTGCCGTCCTATCTATTCCAGATATTTAGGATAAATATCCTAAAGGCCTAAAGACTTTCAAAATGGCTTAGAAATATTTTGCAGTGGAATATCACTGCTTTAATTTGCTGGCCCAGTTTTAAGTTCTGTCATCCTAAGGCATCCTGTCTTTTGACAGTTAGCCATAGCGTAGAGGTATACTTCAGTCTCTGTCAGTTGATTAATGCAACAATTAAGCTCACTGTAAAGGGAGGCACAGGAGAGAGCCCATTCATCTTAATGATGACTTTAAAAAAATAAAAATTTAAAAATATGAGACCTGGTGTCAGTGAGCCATACTTTATAATCTGTAAGAACAGGAAGATTTCTTGATTGAGCAAAAGGCAATGATTATGTGAAAAAAGACAAAGATTCTGAGTTGATCATGAAAATATTGATCTTTGTAGGGATTTTGCCTGATTGGCAACTGCAAAACAGAACATGTGTAAATGGCATTTTATTCTTGTTTGAGAAATCAGAGTAACCATTATCTCCCTGGTTAACTAATTATCCCAACATGAAATTGATAAGGAAAAAGAATAAACATATCCCAAGCTCTCTAGAACTGGAGAGAAAAGCTCTATAATGAAGCAATCCCTTTTTCTGAAAATGACTGCAGTGGAGACACAAAAACCTGGGACTTACAAAGGATAAAGAAATCAGCTCCCTAATATGGTTAAAGCAAGGGGCATTTCTTAATAATTCTTCCAACACAGTAATGCCTTCTGAACTTTCATTATCCAGAGTCAGTGTCTGCCAGAATATTTGAAGCTTAAAGGGAAATATTCACTACTAATCTCTTGAAAACATTTAGGACAAGAAATTTTTATTCTAAGATTTTTAAAATTTCGTGTCTCTTCTTTTCAAAATGTGATCACCATGTAACTAATTCCTTAAAATTCAGACATGGGAAAGTATAGAAATATGATCTATGATATGTATTATAAAGACAAAATGTTTAATTTTTTAATTTTCCTCCTTTGTGCCAATTATTTTTATATATTTAACTCAAGAGAAACTGAAAAACTATATAAAACAAAGTGAAGCTCAAAAACCATAGGCTAATTTTGTTCCTTCCCGTGTTTCCAATAACTTCAACATATTTTCATATAATTGTGTGTCTCAACTCATCAAGTTAATTCCCTGACACTCCGGATTTTAAGTATTATGTTTGGCATTTGATCAGCCATGTAAGGCATCTGAGAGGGCCTGGTCACACCTGTTCTACTTTGGCCTCAGCTTTTTTATTTGTTTAAGCTTAAACACTATTTGAAGGTCCATGGAGCTTTCAATGGTAGGTCATTGCATCCCATATATTTTGAGCTTGAGTATTACATTGGAGGCTTTTTTTAAACAGTTTAAGGATTATTGACATATTTGAATGAACATAAATGATTAAAATTGTTTCCTGTCTCCTTTCCTTTTGTAATTCTGAAATAAAACATTATTTATTATTTTTTTAAAAGTTTGGAGGTAAAAGAATGGAATTTGAAGAAGAAAAGTAAAGAGAATATTAGAAAGAAAATTTAGTCTGACTTTTCTTTTTTGGAAAGAGCTAAAGATATATATTTAAAATATTACTCTTTATTGCTCCATTTTATTCTTAGCTCCTTTTTAATTTATTCTTTATTCCTTTGAATTCAGACTATGAAAAAGGAAATCTCAATTCTTTAGAATAGTTATTGTATATAATAAGATTCTCCATAGACATTTGTATTAAAAAAATCACAGGAAAATACTCAATTCAATAACACTGAGTGTGGAAGAAAGGAAAGGAGATACGTTTTTTCAGATTATGATGTGATAATTGTATTTGTTTTTTGTAATACATATTAAAGCATAAAATTTTTTTAAATGCAGATACGTAAAAAGAGGAAGATTAAAAATGCCTGTAATATTTTAATACCACTATTAATATTTTGATGTATATATTTCCAGTTTTTTTCCTATGTCTACATAGACATGTGTATATAACAAAATGGCATTATATTATTTATGATGCTTTGCAGTCAGTTCTCAACATATTTTGAACGTTAAATATCTTCTACAACATTTAGTAGATATATCATTGTTTGTTTAAGTTGGTTTTCCACTGTCGAACAATTTTGGCTGTGTTCTAGCTTTTGATCCCTTACAATACCACAGCAGTAACCATTTTTGCTACTAAAACGTGTTCTCCATAATTATGCCCTTATACTAAACGAGTAGGAATAGAATTTCTGGTTCAAATGGAAATATATTTTAGTCTTTGAAACGCATTCTTAAATTTTTCTTCAGAAAGAATGTATGAATGTATACTCCACTAACAGTATATAAGAATGTCATTTCCCTGAACTGCATGACACTGAGTAGTATTATTTTGAAAACAATCTTTGACTATTTTATAGAGAAAAAAGCCTTGATATCTGATTGTTGTTTTATTTTGTATTTCTGGGATTGCAAATGAGACCAACATTGAGAAATTAGGTTCAATGGGCCTTTGTATTATTTCTTTTTTGCTTTTCCTCTTCATGGCCTGTCCCATTTTTCTGCTGAAGTGTTTATCATTTTGTTATTGATTTGTATGAACTCTTAATGTATTATGGATATTAACTCTTTTACCTGTGTTCCAAGTACTCTTTCCTAGTTTGTCATATTTTTCCATATTATTTATGGTATTATGATCTATTTTTACTTATAAAAGTTTTAAAATATTATATAGGAAAACTATCGAACTTTTATTTCTTTCATTGGTATAATTTTTAGAAAGGCCTTACCCACTCTAAGACTATACTTTCCAAGTTTCTTTTTTTCAGTGTAAACTTTAATCTATCTGAAATATATTTGCCTGCTTTGAGGAAAGGATCTATTTATTTTCTTTTTGTGTGTGTGAGGAAGATTGGCCCTGAGCTAACACCTGTTACAATCTTCCTCTTTTTTTTGTTTTTTTTTGCTTGAGGAAGATTGGCCCCGAGCATATATCCATGCCAATCTTCCTCTATTTTGCATGTGGGGCGCTGCCACAGCACAGCCTGATGAGTGGTGTGAAGGGCCACACCCATGATCCTAAGCCTTGAACCACAGGCCACCATAGCAGAGCATGCAAACTTAACCACAACACCACTGGACTGGTCCATATATTTATTTTCAAATATTATTGTTTTCCTAATACCATTAATTTAAAATCTGAAATGGTATTTTTTTATCAGAATGTATCTTTTCAAATAATAAAGTATTTTGAATGTCTTTTAGTCATATGGGAGACTTTATAAGTAGAGTATGGAGGAATAGAGGGTGGTAAGATTTATCCATGTCTTGTATAAAGAAAATGAGAAGGGAGTAGGAAGAATAGACAAAAGAGTCTTTGGTAGAGTAATAATAATAAAAAATGTTTATTTGGAAGACCTTGAAAGGACAGAGGAAAGCTTGCTGGGAAAAATTAGTGTGCTCCGAGCAACAGCTCTTTTATGAGAAAGAGTATAGAAGTCAAGATTGGGAGAGGGGAAAAAACAAGAATTCTAGAGAAATTGAGTGAAAATGGTGGGATTCACGACATAGCGTTAAATAATTGACAAAAGGAGGGGGCTGGCCCGGTGGCACAGTGGTTAAGTTCTCACATTCCGCTTCTGCGGCCTGGAGTTCACTGGTTCGGATCCCGGGTGAGAACCAACGCACCGCTTGTCAAGCCATGCTGTGGCAGGCGTCCCGCGTATAAAGTAGAGGAAGATGGGCATGGACATTAGCTCAGAGCCAGTCTTCCTCAGCAAAAAGAGGAGGATTGGCACTAGTTGGCTCAGGGCTAATCTTCCTAAAAATAAAAAAAATTGACAAAAGGAAAAGGGAGGAGTTGATATTAAAGAACATGACTGATAGGAAGCTGGTGCCCCACCATGAGAAAAAAAAGTAATGCTGACTTGGAATCTGAAGAGAAAGGCCAAGAGTTCAGTTTTGACCATGCTGTGTAATAGCAAGAATATTTTTATATATGACCTCATTGAAGTATCCTTGGATACAGGTGTTATTCCTGTATGATACTGTGGTTTTTAAATTTGTGAAAATCAGAAAAGTGAGAACAATAGAGCACCAAACATTGTGATAAAACTGTGACCAAAAACCGAAGCAACGTTTTTTAAGCAACCGCAGTGCGGAAGGCAATGTGCTTTGGGAGAAACGGTTCCTTTTCCTAAAGGCAATCTAATTTGGTAAATACATTAAAAAATAATTATAGTACAAGGCAAAACATGTTAAATATAATAAGAGAGTTATAAGCAAAATTGCACAGGATGCTCAGACTGGGGAGAGATTATTACCCAGGTGCTAGGTTTTATTTAATGGTATCTTTTATGATAAAATGCTTAACAATTATTTTGAGTCACTGCACCCCACCCATGGACAACTATAATCTGTTATTTTAAGTTTAGAAAAAGATTCATCAGAGTCCTCTATAAAACTCCAAAATTTAAGACCTGGAAAGAATCATAGAGATCATGTAGGCCAACTCCCATCGTTTTAGAGATGAGGGTATGCTAATCTCTGGTGATGCTTTTCCCATTACAGGCACACCTCGGAGATATTGCAGCTTCAGCTCCAGACCACCACAATAAAGCAAATATCGCAATAAAGCGAATCACACAAACTTTTTGGTTTCCCAGTGCCTATAAATGCTATGTTTCCACCAAACTGTAGTCTAAGAAGTGTGCAGTAGCATTATGTCTAAAAAAAAATTTACATTCCTAAATTAAAAAATACTTTATTGCTAAAAAATGCTCTAACCATACAGACCCTTCAGCAAGTTGTAATCCTTTTGCTGACGGAGGGTCTTGCCTCACTGTTGATGGCTGCCGACTGATCAGGGTGGTGGTTGCTGAAGGTTGGGGTGGCTGTCGCGATTTCTTAAAATAAGACAACAGTAAAGGTTGCTGCATCGGTTGAATCTTCCTTTCATGAATGATTTTTCTATAGCATGTGATGCTGTTTGCTGGCATTTTACCCACAGTAGAACTGCTCTCAAAATTGGAGTCAATCCTCTCAAACCCACCGCTGCTTTATCAACTGAGTTTATGTAACATTCTAAATCCTATGCTGTCATTTCAACAGTCTTCACAGCATCTTCACCAGAAGTGGATTTCATCTCAAGAAACCACTTTCTTTGCTCACTTATAAGAAGCAACTCCTCATCTGTTTAAATTTTATCCTGAGATTCAGCAATTCAGCCACGTCTCAGGCCCCACTTCTCGTTCTAGTTCTCTTGCTGTATCCGCCACATCTGCAGTTACTTCCTCCACTGAAGTCTTGAACCTCTCGAAGTCATTCATAAGGGTTGGAATCAACTTCTTCCAAACTCCTGTTAATGTTGACATTTTGACCTCTTCCCATCAATCACAAATGTTCTTAATGGTATCTAGAATGGTGAATCCTTTCGTCTCCTTTGAAGCTTTGAAGCCAGGCATTGACCTCTCCTCTTTAGTTATGAAAGTCCTAGATGGCATCTTCCTCCCATAGAAGGCTGTTTCATCTACGTTGAAAATCTGTTGTTTAGTGTAGCCAGCTTCATTAATTATCTTAGATCTTCTGGATAACTTGCTGTAGCTTCTACGTCAGAACTTGCTGCTTCACCTTGTACTTTTGTGTTACAAAGATGGTGTCTTTACTTAAACCTCATGAAGCAGCCTCTGCCAGCTTCAAACTTTTCTTCTGCAGCTTCCTCACCTCCCTCAGCCTTCACAGAATTGAAGAGAGTTAGGACCTTGCTCTGGATTATTAGTCTTTGGCTTAAGGGAGTGTTGTGGCTAGTTTGACGTTCTATCCAGACCATTAAAACTTTCTCCATATCAGCAATAAGGCTATTTGGCTCTTTTTTCTTTTTTTTCTTTTTTTTTTTTGCAGAGGAAGATTCACCCTAAGCTAACATCTGTTGCCAATCTTCCTCTTTTTTTCTTTCTTTCCCACCCACCCAAAGCCCCAGTACATAGTTGTGTATAGTTGTAAGTTCTTCTACTTCTTCTATGTGATCCTCTGCCACAGTATGGCTACTTACAGACAAGTGGTGTGTTACCAGACCTGGGAACCAAACCCGGGCCGCCAAAGTGAAGTACGCCAAACTTTAGCCTCTAGGCCATCAGGGCTGGTTCTGTTTGGCTTTCTTATCATTTGAGTATTCACTGGAGTAGGACTTTTGATTTCCTTCAAGAACTTTGCCTTTGCATTCACAACTTGGCTAATCCTTTGGCTCAAGAGGCCTAGCTTTCAGCTTATCTGGGCTTTCTAAATGCCTTCCTCACTAAGCTTATGATTTTGATTTAAAGCGAGAGACATGCAACTAGTTCTTTCATATGAACACTTAGAGACCATTGTAGGGTTATTACTTGGTCTAATTTCAATATTGTTGTGTCTCAGGGAATAAGGAGGCGCAAGGAGAGGGAGAGAGACAGGGAATGGCCAGTCAGTGGATCAGTCAGAACACACACAACATTTATCCATTGTTTGCTGTCTTATATGGGCACAGTTTGTGATGCCCCAAAACAATTACAGTAGTAACATCAAAGATCACAGATCACCATAACAAATATAATAATAATGAAAAAGTTTGAAATGTTGCAAGAATTACCAAGATGTGACACAGAGATATAAAGTGAGCAAATGCTGTTGGAAAAATGGCACCAACAGACTTGCTTGGTTCAGGGTTAACATGAACCTTAATTTTTGAGAAGACCGCGCAATATCTGTGAAGTACAATAAAGTGAAGCACAATAAAATGAGGTTATGCCTGTATACCAGACATCACTACCTTTGTAAGGTACAAATCAAACATCTGGTGGCACTTTAATATTTCCAATTTTGCTTGTTTCATTGACACATTCTCAACTGCCATAATTTCAGAGATGTTTATTACATTAATTTTTAAAAATTTAGAAAAAATATCAACTATGGAATGTTTAGGACATAGAGGTTTCTGCTTGATATTAGTTTTACTTTCCAATTAGCTGAAGAATTAGCACATTTTCTTTTTTTTTTTTTTACCAACTTTTTGTTCTGGAAATTTTTCTAAAGTCTATTTTAAAAGCTAGGAAAGTTTTAGTATCTAAATATTTAATACATTACATTCTTGAATCTCTCTTTGAGTAAACATACTCTTGTCAAATTCTGAAGACTTTTTTTATTTGGCTATATTGTGTTTATAAAAAGAGTTGATAATTAGACCTTTGACTCTAGGACAGAGGCTGGGAAATCTCTCTCTCTTTTTTAATCCAAATATCTAATACAGCACTCCCCCCTTTCCTGCGGTTTTACTTTCTGCGGTTTCAGCTACCCGCTGTCAACCAAGATCTGAAAATATTAAGTGGAAATTCCAGAAATAAATGATTCTTAAGTTTTAAATTGCACACCATTCTGAGTTGCATGATGAAATCTCGCGCCATCCTGCTTCTTCCCTCCTGGTATGTGAATCATCCCTTTGTCCAGCATATCCACGCTGCACACATTACCTGCCCATTAGTCACTTAGTAGCCATTTCAGTTATCAGATTGTCTGTTGTGGTATCACAGTGCTTCTGTTCAGATTACCCTTATTTTACTTAATAATGGCCCCAAAGTGCAAGAGTGGTGATGCTGGCAATTCAGATATGCCAAAAAGAAGCCATAAAGTGCTTCCTTTAATGGAAGAGAACATAGCATGTATAGTGTTCAGTACTATCCACAGTTTCAGGCATCCACCGGGGGTCTTGGAATGTATCCCAAGATAAGAGGGGACTACTGTATCAGTTTATTTTCATATGCTTTTCCATTTTCCTTTAAGTTAGAAAGGAAAAATAATATTCTGGTTTTATGATGGGTTCTTTCTTCAAAAATATTCTGGTTAACGTAGGTTGGGGCAAAATTTTTTATAGTGTCTCTTTTATACCCTCCCCTGATAATGTTATTTTTTGTTCTATTAATGTATAGATACTGTAGATCAGATTACATAGGCTGCACCAAGCCACTCATCTCAGACACTCAAACATTAATCTCACTAATTGTTAGCATCTAATGGACATGAAGGCATGTGTTAGGATGTAAGACAATTTGATCACTGGGTGATAGGAAGAGTTCAGAAAGAAACAGCCCCAGTATTGTTCAGACTATAATTATTCAGCAATTGATATTCCCAGAGAGAATTTTTCTGTTCATGTTTTCATGACCAAACTTGGAGGAAAAACTAGAAATAAGGAGAATGTCATCAGAGGGTCAAATACATGGAGAATGAAGGTGAAGGGAGCAGTATGTCTTAAACTGGACGGGAGAGTGGAGAAACTGAGACAAGTAGATGCTGTGGTAAAATTGCAGAACTATTTAAATAATTAGGGTGTGATTTAATCCTTTAGAGAGATGTGGGAAGAGATGATTTGGTAAGCAATAAAGATGCAACAGGGACTGAATGTGAAGCCTGAAATCAGACTTAAAGTCAGAAGGGAAATTGGGAGGGTGGGTAATACTTTTACTTTCATACATTCCAAGTTAAATGCTAGAGTGATGCATCTAAGCTAAGAGATGGTTGGTTATAAAAGAGATGATGGAGAATAACAAGGTGGGAGGTGGCCCTGACCTCAAGCAGCAAAGAGCCGCAACACGTCCTGAGTCACGGCTGTTACTCTGGGCACCTGTGTTTAATTTGAAGGCCTCCATCCCTCTCACATTATGAGACCTAATGAGATCATGGCTGGAGGTGGTATGACTGAACTTTTTGTGGCTGAGTTATACACATTTCTGTTTTATCCCCTAATCTTGGTGATGAAATCACTGTTGTGAATTGAATCAGAGTTTCACTATGGCCGGCATGCAAGTTATTATTCTCAGTACACATTTTCCTCTTTACCAAAAATGGTACTAACAACTTGGGATCATGTTCATCTGTGGAAAACAAAATGGAAAGACTATGAAAATCACTTTAAATCTCCTCTGGAAAATGACTTAGAAAAAAAATGTTAATGTTAGATTTTCAGGATTAAATTATCATTCTTCAAATGAATTTTAGGTTGAAAATTTTTAGATTTTGAACATATTTTAAGTTTGAGAAACTGGTTAATTACAATATTTCTAAATGCTTGTTTCCGTCTATAAGTAACAATAATACAAGTGATAATGAATAAAGCCACTATGGCTTATTTGACTAAGTACAGGCTCAAATTTAGGTTATTAGTACTCTGACTTCACTAGGTACTATCTTCCCCATACAAAACTGGCACAATGAGCTAAGCTCATGGAAATAGTGCAAAATGTGTTCTTAAGCTTTCATACTCTTCTCTCTGGGTAGTCTCCCACCCAAGGGCATGAGCATATCCATCCAGGATAGTTACATGATTTATGATCATGGATTAAAGAAAATGTCTTCTCACCTCATGCTCAGAACCCAGATTCTACTATTTAGCTGTGTTAAAAATGAAATTTAGGGCTGGTCCCATGGCTGAGCGGTTGGGTTCCTGCGCTCAGCTTCGGCAGCCTGGTGTTCGCCAGTTTGGATCCTGGGTGTGGACCTGGCATGGCTCATCAAGCCAGGCTGAGGTGGCATCCCACATAGCACAACTGGAAGGACCTGCAACTAGAATATACAACTATGTACTGGGGGGGCTTTGGGAATAAGAAGAAGGGGAAAAAAAAAGATTGGCAACAGATATTAGCTCAGGGGCCAATCTTTAAAAAAATAAGAAAGAAATTTAGTGGAAACAGCAATTGATGGGTATCTAGTCCTAGTTCCATCATTGCTCTTTTCATGATTTTGGAGAACCATTTTCCTACCACTGGTCTTATTTTCTTCTTCTATAAAACAAAGCACAGTGCCTTTAATATAGTAAGTATTCAGCATATATTTATTAAATTAAATACAATAATGTGTCAGTCAGGACTCAGGTTGGAAATAACTTCAACTTCAGCTAGCTTCTGCACAGAAGAGGATTTACTGGTTTACATGACAAAGCTGAGGGAAGGATAAGAATGGACCTAGCTTGAGGAATGGCTAGAAATCAAGGATTCAAACACTCTCAGGACTCTATCTCCTGTGAATTCTTTCAAATCAGCTAATTCCACTTGACAGGAAACATGACCACCCACAGCTCTTATATCTTTATCCATCTTTGTGACCAGAAAGGAAAGGGTCCCTTTTGCTCTAGTCAAGATGTAAAAATTCTAAAGCCAAATTCTCATTGGTCTGATTTGGATCATGAGTCACATCCCTTGGACCAATTAATGTGCCTAAGAGAGTGAGTCCTGCAGAAGTAGTACACACACCAAAACCCCCTGAAATTATATATGTGTATATAAATATGAAAGTTCATTGATGACCTTAGGAAAAAAGAGTAGTATACCTAGAAATGTGAGACATGTTCATTTTGTTAAAACATCTCAGTTTTTTCTCACATTAGCTGTGTAGAAGCTATTTTTAGCAGTAAAAGGGTCAAAGCAAGGGAACTCCATGTTTTCACAGAGGTGGCTCGGGGCTCTGCTCTTGGTGCAGGTTTTTAAAGACTCCCACATCTTCAAGATGGATACCTGGTCTTCTCTCCCCCTGTAAGGACAGTAAAGGTATTCTATCTTCTGCAAAGCCTAATGTTCATTTCTGAGAATCAGAAAACAAATCTCTAGCTTTTTTCTACTCCTTTAGCAGAAAATCCTTGATTGTGCGAGACTCTGCTCAATGTAATAATAATACAGCTACTGTTTCTTGTTTGTTGTATCCCAGACACAATGTTAGAAGCTTTCAGTGGTGTGCTGAAGCCAGCTAGTACTGGCTCCTGAGACCGTATTAATAGCACATCTTCTCTTGTTCATAGTCAGTATGTTTAGGTGGTGGCTTGAAATTGGTGATGGTGAGGTATTTATACCACAAAAATTGGCAAATACAACAAATTAGGACTCCCTGCCTCCCATGAAGAGCCAGTTGTTAAACATTTAACAGCTTCATATATATTACCTTACTTAATCCTCCTGACAATCTTATGATTGATATTGTTATCCTCATTTTAGAAATTAATAAAAAAGAAGGAGAAAAATCAGAGGTTTAAAAACACATAGTGCATTACTTGTTGAAACCTGGGTTCTGCCTGCTCCAAAGCCCATGCACTATACTTTAGGCTGTAACTGACGGTGAGTTATCTTTTCCTTAGCAGTTCTCCCATCTGTCATTTGTCACGTCAACCAACACTGACCTGTCAGCCCTTCTAGGAAAAGGATGTAGTCCATTGATGAAAGTGCCTTCACTCAGCTGAAAATCTCTGGCTGCACTGAGGAAATGCTTGTCTGTGTTTCTTCCACTTCTTGCTGCAGGTGGTTCATTGGGGATTGGTTGGAGTGTAGCAAGACTTGTGATGGTGGAATGCGCACAAGGGCAGTGCTCTGCATCAGGAAGATCGGACCTTCTGAGGAGGAGACACTGGACTACAGTGGTTGTTTAACACACCGGCCTATTGAAAAAGAGCCCTGCAATAACCAGTCATGTCCACCTCAGTGGGTGGCTTTGGACTGGTCAGAAGTAAGGAAATCTGAGGCTGTATGTTTTGAGATGTCTTAACTATCAATACCAAAGCATTTAATATTAAGGACACCTGAGCGTGTGAGCGTCTTAGAACTCAACAAGTAAGGACTGCATAACAGTGAATTTAGCCATGTTATATTTTATTGCTGCTTGTCAGGAAGTAGAGTTTTTTGGGTCAGAGCAATCAATGAGAAACTAGTCATCAATTTGATACAAATAAGCCTAAAGTGAATTTGAAAGATTGTTATAGTGAGTGCTCATATAAGTGGTTTTTCTTTCTTTACTATTCTTAAACAGCATCACAGGCTCAGAATTAGTGATATGTTGTATCTTTTTTCCAAGTAATGTTCCAGCCTAACTGCAGAACTCTGAGATATGAATCTTTATGAATTTATTATCACTTTTTATATGTCTCTCTATATGTTTTAATTGCTTCTTTTGCATCTGGAGAAGAAACATGGAGTTGAGGGTTATAATATACCAAAAAGTCACATTCAGATTTTATCGTTACTTCCACTTACATGATTAGTGAGGAAGAGTTGACTAAGATAATGTTTTTCTGGCATACATGTATATAAAAGAGCCTAAAATAATCCAAAGGCCTCAGAAAAATGGTCTTATGAAAAAAGAAGTAAGAGGTGGAGTTAATTCTTGACTCCTTATTCTGCGTGAGACATACACATATACACACTGTACCATTCTCCACATTTCCCAAAGAAGAGCTGAATCCTTCTGTAGCATTGGTTAATGTTAAAAAGAACGAGTACCTGACTTTTTAACTAAAGGTCATTCTTCCTCGTTAGCAAAACAGGATGCATTTCCTGCTGGAAACATTGTGATACTTGCTTTGGGTATTTCCTGTAGACCACATAAGTTTGTCAAAAAATAAACAAAAACCAAATTAAACATTGTTCTTTAGGAACCTGTGGATGTAACTTTTCCCCCTGTGAATCTTACTGCTTGAGTGGCCTTATTTTGCTAGAGGCCCAGGGCTAAAAGAGGGACTGTGTTTAAGATGGCACATGGAAATGGAGATTCTGACCAGTCATGGTTATCCGTGGAATCTTTAGGAGGAATTGGGAGTGTTCTCCCAAGTTTCCTGGCCATACTCCAGTTTCAGTAATTACATTCTGCCTACCTAACTTTTATTTGTGTTTCAATCAAATGTAGAGATGTTCTTGATATTATTCACTCAGTGGTTATGGAAAACAATGTGAACTCTTCTGTTCCCTAACAGTGAGTGGATTAACTCCTAAATTCATTTGAAAGATAAAATCCATTGATAGAGAATAGACATTCTACAGAGTTGTACACATGTAAGTCATTATTTTACTTGCAATTCAGTGCCCAAGACTTTTATAGAAGTCCATACCTAGTCATTGACAATGATGACAAATTTGTCATTGGAAAATCATAATGGGAGACCTGATGATTGGCTGCAACAGTTTTAGGGTTTCAGGTCAAGTCAGTAGGTATGACTGGGTGCTTACTAAACACAATGAGTTAAGCAGTATGGAGAACACGAAAGAATCCTATAAGCTTAGGAAAATAAGAAATATCTGTGAAACAACTAGAGAATGATATAAGATAGTGTTTAATGAAGTGGGGCATTGTGAAGTATAAGTGTATAGAAGTGATATATAAATACAGAGCTAAGAAGGTAAGAATAGCCTGGAGTAGGATCACAGGCTTTTAGTTGATGTGAGTTGAACCATTGGAGTATAGAATATGAAGTAGGGAAGAGAATAGGGAAGGTGGAGAAGGTGCTCTTGATAAAAGAAACCACTGGACAGAAACACAAAGACCATGTGGTGAAAGTAGGATGGGGGAAAAGGATGTTTTCAAGAATAAATGGAAGATAAGATTAAATAAAGTAGTGATAAGTAATAAGAAGGCTTGAATACAGAACTTTATACCACATTATTCTTCTACAAAAAGTAGAGAAAAAAAGATAAGTTGATAAGCAGAAACTAGAAGAAATTTCTGCCGACCATGAAAACACTAAAACCTCCTCATATGTAGACTCATTTCACGTTGGTCTCCTGACTTACACTTTTCTGTATCATCATATTTTTATTTGAATATAAAACAACCAAATATAATCACCTTGAGAAACAACTTATCTATATTACTGTATGTTTCCATTCTAATTACCATTTTAAGATTTTCTTCCTAATTCAACCTCATATGGGTTATAGTGACCCTACTTTTAGAATTTTGATTCTTATCTGTCTAGTCTTAGAAGTGACTTGCTCAAATAGCTCCACCAGGCTCTTAGGCACTCCTGGAGGCTGCCTGAAGAAATAGGAATAAGCTAAGGGGGTTTTTAATCACATTTCTGCTATCTTCTTTAAGATGGCTGAGTCAAAACTTAGGGGAAAGGAGTGCTGAGGGCATGGAGTGTTGGGACTACCACCACCGATAAAGCATTGGTAGCTGCTGTTGTCTGTCCACAGACAGTGCAGGAAAACTATTCTGAGGTAAGCACAGGCCAAGAAATGCTGCCATTACCATCTCAAAGATTCTAGTTAACACCTTCTGTACCATCATCTCCATCCTTTGTTCAGGAAGAAAGAGATGATTTTTGCCCCATACAGTCTCTCCTATTTATTTTCCAAAAGAGGGAGTGTACTCTCACACTTCCATTTCCTTGCTTTACAAGGAAGACCACTTCTTTCCTAGGTGGGTTAAAAATGACTAAAAGTAAAGAGCCTTAAGTGATAAATGTCTCAGTAGCTATGGAGAACAAAAGGAGAATAAGGAGCCTGTTCTACCCAGAGGAATGGAACACCTCCCACTAATGAAAAGAGGAGGTTCCAGCAGAAGAGCAGGCAATGTTCAATGTCTTCCAGTTAACTTTTGCAAATATTTCACATAATATTCTTTTGACACGCCCTTGAAAACTTCCCTTCTCTTTCTGCCCCCCTCCCCACTTCCAGCTATCCGCTGTCTAAGCTCTGCTAATCACAACGGTGAGGTTCAACTGGTGAAAACATGTTGCAGCAAGAGGAATGTACTCTTTGACCTTTTCCTTTTCTTTGCCGGCTGCTCTAATATAAAATTTCCATTGTTGTAAAGCCAGGAACCGTTTTTCGTTTTCCCCATCAGTGAAACCCACCCAGTGCTATGGCAAAAGAGAAAAAAAAAAGCCAAATTACCTTGGTGGGAAATGGCTCTTTGGCAGCCTTTTGTGAAACTAATGAAGCCATGGCTTTCCCATTTCCTATAATCCAGCTTCACTCTTGGGATCGCCCATGCTATGTTGGACTTAAATGGTTTTCTGTTTTTGCCCTCTCTTGGCAAGTAACTCTTAAAAGCATTGCTGCATACTGTGGATTGGCTCCAGCAATCCTAAACCATTCTTTTGATGTATCGGAATAGTTTCTTTTGACTCCCACAGAATGCCCATTGAGAAAGGTCTGTTTCTTGTACTTACTCTTGGACAAGTGGATGACTGATATCATACTCAATTGACTTTATAGGACTTATATTTAGGTACCATTACTTAAGAAGGCCGGGGGGGTGGGGCACGGAATCTACCTACAAGGGACTGGGCTTTTAGAAGACAATTGTGACATCACCTTGGCTTCTCCTAGGTTCTACTTAGTACTATGATCAAGAGAATTAAACCCACCTCTCCAGAGAGAACTCAGTCTAACCTCAAAACGTTAATGTTTCTATCCTTTACAAGTGAGAGCCAAATTGTTTTCCTTGGTGTGGTTTCAAATACTTTTTTCTGCAAAATTTTTTTTTGCTTCTTAATCACAGAACGTTAAGCTAAAAGCATAAAAGCATCTCTCGTAAAAATCACCTCCTCTATCCCATTGAGATAAAAACAAAAAACAAATGGTTTGGTCAGATTTTAAATAATTGTGAGATTCTGATTATGTGAATAAAAGAGGAAAAATAGATATTTACCTGCAGGAAGGAAACAGTAAAAAATAACTTTATTAAATAATGGATTGCCCAGTGAAATAATATCTTCCATCCAGCTACCTAATGGTTTACTGTGAGAATAAATGGAATGGATTTTGATATTTGCAACTATGATTTAATCTAAAAGATGAATTTTTATTACTGAACTAAATATTGAATTTCTAATTATTACTAATGAATTTTACTGCAGAATTAACAAGTGCAAAAATATACCCGTAACAGGGGCCAGCCCCATGGCTGAGTGGTTAAGTTCACGTGCTCCACTTCAGCGGCCCAGGGTTTCACTGGTTTGGATCCTAGGCGTGTACATAGCACTACTCATCAAGCCACGCTGAGGCGGCGTCCCACATAGTACGACCAGAAAGGCCTGCAGCTAGAATCTACAACTATGTACTGGGGGGCTTTGGGGAGAAGAAGAAGAAAAAAAGAAGATTGGCAACAGATGTTAGCTCAGGTGCCAATCTTTAAAGAAAAAAAAAAAGCATATATATATATATATACCTGTTACATGGGTATAGACCAATGATTATCTGTGAAGCACTCATAATAAAGTTAAATGCCTATTAATCATGCATAATCATGGCAACATCTTGCTTCTCTAGAATTTCTTATTTTTTGAGATAGCTAAATAAAGCTGAGACTGTCAGATGGATAAACATATTTATTTATCAGAAGGCTAAAGAGAGGCAAAGATGAAATGTAGGCTAAATAAAGCGATGGGAAGAAGTAAAACTAAAAACATCTCTGCTTGAACATCTCTGACCTCAGGTCAGAAGAATTTGCAGGAGACAGTTCTACCTAGAGTGAAGCTGGTCCCTGTGCCTTTACTGTTTTTTTTCAAGCAATTTTTAAACATTTAATTTTATAATCACCCTTAAGAAGCACAATATTTGCAGAGACCAGAGTTGAGATTCTGGCTTTAGACATGTAATATTTGTGGCTAGATCTGCAGGGCTCAGGGCTGTTTTATTCATTGAGTCAGAATGTGGCAGAAATGTAGTTTTCAGTCATTCACTATTTTCAGAATCCTGTTGATTATCTCTCTACTTCTAGTGCTACAAGATAGAATATCCTTGGCTTATTTAGTGGAGTTTTGGCTGTAATTTTCTAAAATTATTTCGTGTCTCCATAGAAGATGTCATTGTATCTTCAGCGTTGCATATAACTGCACATTGTCCCACAGAGGGTTTGTGTCTTTGTACATTTGCATTTCAGAGTTTTATTCCAGTGGGAACCTGCTATCTGGATTTATCTGTGCTTCTCATTGCTTCAGTTTCCCCCCTCTAAAATGGGTGTGAAAACAGTACTTCAGGAGGTTTCCATGACGATGAGGTAGATTATGACATGCAAAGGACTTAAAACACTGCCTGATACTTAACAAGTAAATGTTAGCGTTGCTTTCTCTTTTTATTCACCTCCCTATTATTATCAATCTGTTTTGTTTTGTTTTTGGTCTCCTGGGGACTTTTCAGACACAAATGAATGAATTGTCTGTCCTTGCATTGTCTGCCTCCCCTAATTGTAAGCAGGACTTTGGCAAAGGCTCTTAAGAAAGACTGCTACATATTACTACCGTCTTCAAATAATAGCAGAAGTTTCTTGCTACTGGAAAAAGATGTTAGAATAAGCAAGGGACATATGTCCCAGGCTTTAATATACATTTGCATGCATTTAAAATGTGAAGGGGAGAGGGGTACATATTTTGATAAATGTTCCCAATATAAAGAACTAGTCGTAGCCTAAAATACTAAAACTAAATTCTCTATACATCCTATGTGTTGCTGCCTTTCTCCCTAAAGTCAGAAGTACCCTTCTATCCTCTTGTACTTTACCTCAATTTATCTTTTGTAATAATTAATACTTCTCATGTCTTCCCATGACTTTGTTTCTCCAATGCTAAGAGCTACAGTATGGATTAGAAGGTTTAGGATTTAGTTCCAGCTCTGCCAGTTGGTATCCATTTAACCTTAGGTTGCTTAAGCTTTCCACATCTGTAACAATTCTCAAAAGTTTTTCTAAGAGTAATGTATCTGAAAGTATTTTGTGAACTGTGAAACTCTAATGGAATGTAAGGTAGCAGTGTTATTATTATCAATAATAATATTAAGCATTAAGAAAGTGACAGAAATCCTCCATGGCTGTGGCTTCTAACATTGGTGGATGGTGAAGGAAACTTGGTGTGAAGTCAAGAGGACTAGACACAAGTAGGGCAAACTCAGGAGACCTGAATCAGGGCTTTACTCATTCTACAGAATACATGATTATAAGACATAGTTGTCTGTCTTGGTTTCTTGAAATATAAAGTGATAACGTTGTTGTGAGGATTAAACGAGACAATATATGCAAAGTACATAGGGTAGTGCCTAACATCCAGGAAACACTCAATAGGAGTGAGCATTAACACTGCCGTTTAATAGCTGCATGACTTTCTACCAACCACTTATTCAAAGATTGTTTCCTCATTTTAAAAACAGAATAATAATTGCCATCTCACAGGATTTTTGTGAGGACTCTAAATTATAGCACTTAGCACAACACTCAGTATGTACAGTGTTTATTGAATGGTAGCTGCTGTTACTATTATCATTATTCATAGTAGTAGTAGTCATAGAAGCAGCCGCAGCATTAGCTTTGTGTGTGGCACTGGGCTAGCACTAGACAATACTGCAAATTAGTTAGGATGGAGAGATGAATCTGAAGAAGTAAGCAAGCCTTCCTATCCAAGTGTAGTAAGCATAAATTTAAAGAGTTTGCATTTTTATCTTGAAGACAATATTGAGCAATTAAAGGATGCTTTGTAATCAAAAGAGAATATAATTGGATTTATGCTTTAGAGAGTGGATTGGTGTGAGGTAAGAGCAAGAAATGAGAGACCTGTTAGAAAGGCATTGCAGTATTACACTGTAAGAAATGATGTTTATCTGAAGTAAAGTTAGTGGCGACAGAGAGTAATCAACAGATGTGAGAGAGATTTAGGAGTTGGATTAGTAGGACCTAGTAATTGAAAATATGGGTAGACTGAGGCAGCAGCTGGCAATAAGGATGTTGATTTGGCTGTGAAAGGAAGAACAGGGATCAGGAATTTCTCTCCTGATCTCTAAGTCCCTAACTAAAGCCTCTTCTGGAGCTATATTGGGAAGAACTGGATGTTATCCTCCTTTGAAATGCATCTTAATGAAACTTTTTCTAAGTTCTACATTCATTGTGGTGAAGAGTTTTCACGGGATCCTTGATTTTCACCTGAAAAACGTTAATATTTTTCTTTCTTTCTATGACATGTACCAGGTTCAAGGATTGCCCCTGACAAAGCCACTCAGGGGTGTGTACAGTGTTCATTAAGACATCCTGTCCCACAACTAATACGTCTTCATTTACCTAATGGTAAATGAAAGCCATCATCATTTCAGATAAAGGACAGTATGTATTTATTGAGTGCATACTCAAAGCCCTCTGCTAGATCCTGGGGGTCAGGGTGGGTGGTGTTCAAAGAAGAAACAGAAATGAAATAATTTTAAGGAGCTTATAGTCTGGTAGGGTTGAGAAGACATGTAAATACATAATTATAAATAGGCAGATGGTGATTAGTGATACAAAAATTATATATTCTGCATCCTCTTTTTTGGTACTTAACCTGTGGTCACAAGTCTGTCTCCAACATAAAACTGTGAGCTCCTTGAGGGTAGAGACCATCTTATTTATTTTATTTTATTTTATTTATTTTATTTTATTTTTTTATGCTTTATCTCCCCACATCCCCCCAGTATGTAGTTGTATATCTTAATTGCAGGTCCTTCTAGTTGTGGCATGTGGGACGCTGCCTCAACGTGGCCTGACGAGTGGTGCCATGTCCACGCACAGGATCCGAACTGGCGAAACCCTGGGCCGCCGCAGTGGAGCTCGCAAACTTAACCACTCGGCCACGGGGCGGCCCCTCTTATTTATTTTATACTCCCCTTCCCCCACTCTAGTGTAGTACCTGTAGGAAATCTGGAAATGTTTTTTGAGTGAAAGGTATAGAAACAGGGCTTCAAAATGTTGTGGATAAGGTCCTCACTTGACTGATAGGAAGTACAGACTTTAAAGAAGGGTTCAGACGTACAGGGGAGAAAGGTGGGGGACTTCAGTAGGCCACCAGACTAAACAAGTGCCTCTAGAAACAGAGCACTCCAATTAACCTGGAAGAGAGGTAAATAATAGACTTTGTAACATAGAAAGAGTCTTTTCTTCAGTATAAAGAACAGACTGGCTCAACTAAAGAGTAGTCAAATCCATTATGTTTAACTGATAGAGAAAGGTCTAGAGATTTTCTGCACAATAAACCTTCACCTGTGACCGTGCATTCTTAGCCACCACATTGTAAGAATCAGCATCTCAATCAAACCCCAGCTTGCTTCACAAAGAAAAGTTCTTGCGGTCTACTAATAACATAAGAATTCTTTTCAGAAGACTATACCCAGCAGCTAGAAAACCAAGAATTCCACATTCCAAAAATTAGCAGAATCTTGTCACAGCTGAATGTGGCCAAGGATAGGGAGGAATGGAGGAGTAAACCTACCTTCAATAAAAGAAGAAAATAAATTAGCCAAGAAAAGCAAACTTTGGATTTAGCTCTTAAAGACCTTAGGAAAAAAGATAAAAGTACTTCTGTTTAAAAACCTAAGAAATTTTCATATCTGAAAGATTTTGCCTAGAATTTAGTGTATAAGTATATTGAATACACATACATTAACTTTAAGACTTCCCTTAAATTTTCCTTTTTAAACTGTCCTTATTCATTAGCATTTGTTTTATTTCCAGTGCACTCCCAAATGCGGTCCAGGTTTCAAGCATCGGATTGTTCTGTGCAAGAGCAGTGACCTCGCTAAAACATTCCCAGCTGCACAATGTCCAGAGGAGAGCAAACCTCCTGTCCGCATCCGCTGCAGTTTGGGCCGTTGCCCTCCTCCTCGCTGGGTGACAGGAGACTGGGGCCAGGTAAGGCAGGTGGACTGTGGCTCCTGCTGAAGCAGCAGCTTGAGGCACTTGAGGCTCCTGATTGGGTCATTGTAAGGGCTCAAGAGATGAGTAACAGCACAGAAATCTAGGTCGGAGATACGTGTCTGAAATAATGCACAAACACCAGCAGCCACACAGATACACACTTAGCCATGTTTCTTCCATATCCACGCACTTCCCACTTCTACCTACTCCTTGCATCCTAACATGTTAACTTAGAATTAAAAGAGAAATAGTTGAGATGGCCAGAGATTTGAATAAGCTACGAAAACTTTGGATTATAAGCAAAACTCTCTCAACTAATTCAAAAACAAATCAGTTAACACCAGTGTCTTAATTTTCCCGCTTGCAGAGTAACTCCTCTCAACCTCACAAAAAAGATGTGGGGGTTTTAATTAGCTTGATAATGTGATTGACAATTTTTGAAATATTGCTTATTCTTCAATGGATTTATCTGATGGACATTATGAATTGGGAAGCAAGTATACAGGGCTTTTGGTATATATTTTTGTGTTAGACTTATTTCCATTTTATGTTCCAATTCCTATTTTTTCTCTCTTCTTTCTCACTTACTTTTAAATTGTGTTGTCTTGACGAAGGCCACTTTAAATCCTTTAAAAACAAATTGGCATATTTGGATAGAAGAAAAATTGAGTATTGTTCTTTTGAATGTCAAAAAGAAAATCTATTAAGTTTCATTAAAAAATAATGCTCCAGAAAGTAAATTCTAGATAATCAATGCCCTTTTCCTGTGGTTTTATAATTAACCTTGTAGCTAGTCATTTTCTAATATCTGAGACCCAAATAAATCATAATGGCATGTAACTACATTAGTATGATTCTTTTTGGGCTCTGAACCTGCCATTACTTATTAAAAATGGCATTTCATGGAAGTAGTTACCAAAATTTCTGGACAAAATTCAATATTGCTAGATTGTGTTAGTATCTACAGACCTCTTTTGTGACATTTGGGAGAGGGCAAAGATTTTCAGTCTACCTTAAGGCAAATAAATTTACTTGCTCTGTGCTCAGCCCTGTGGAGAGACAAAAGAAATATGATCATAAAGTAATTAACCTTTGCGTTTGTGTAACAATATTTAGTTTAATTTGCAAAGTACTCAAGTGGAATACACAAGTATGTAGTGCAGTATAAAATACAGTGTAAGAGTATTATGTGCAGTTAAACATTTCTCTGTAGAAGTGTAACAGTTTCATAATATATGATTGATATCATGCTATTAAAGAACAAGATATGCTGTCTTAATTTTTATTTAAACCAGGTAGGCATTTCCTTCCTTATATATTCTTTCTTTCAAGGCACTATTATATAAAGGTCAGTTGAAAGTTTTTGCATGTTAGTGATTTCACTAAATTTACAATTATCAATTTGAGATTATTCTTTTAAATATTGTCAAGTCTTTTTCTTTTCATCTGTATTTTCAATTCAGTTTCCTAAAATTGAGATTAACCAGTGAAAATATCTTTTCAAAGATGCTTTAATACATTTTTTTTTTTGCCTTTTTCTCCCCAAAGCCCCCTGGTACATAGTTGTATATTTTTTTGTGGGTTCTTCTAGTTGTGGCATGTGGAGGCTGCCTCAGCGTGGCCTGATGAGCGGTGCCATGTCCACGCCCAGGATCCCAACCAGCGAAACTCTGGGCCGCCGAAGTGGAGCGCGCGAACGTAACCACTTGGCCACGGGACCGGCACTGCTTTAATACATTTTTATGGTGCATTTATTTGTAACTCTGTATTTAGAAGCTTAAAAATAGACGTATTTATGAATATCCATGAGAATCCTGTCAGTGCTTTGAGAGTTTTTGCAAACAAATCCAAGAGGGCCTTGGTTTGTTTACCTTGTAAACATCATCCTCACTTGGCACCAGTTAGCTCCTCATCTTTTTGGTCCCAAATCTCACAGGCTTTCTGGTATTCTAGGGGGCGGGCCCAAAGAAGAGACCCAGCTTCCTTCTTCAGCTTGGATAGCTGATCAGTCCCAGCTGAAACTAAACCGCTCAGAGAATAACTTCAATTCTGAAGTAACTAAATCCCTGATTACATGAAAAAGGAGAGGGACACATGCTAATTGGCTAATGCCAGACCACTTCTCAGGTTTTGTGTGGCTGACAATACCTTGGAAAATTCAAGGTACCTATTTAAGCTCTTTTTTTTTTTTCAAACTGGCCCCATCACCAGGCCCTACAGCAGTCATTTCTGTTATTCTGAACTAATATTTTGGTCAGATTCACAGCACTCCAATGGACCATCAGGTTGTTTGCCCACAAGCCTGTAATAAACAGAAAGCACCAGTGATGTCCCAGCCCTAGAATCTCTGATTATTCTACTTCATCCTGAGGATTTTCACACTATACTGTTAGGGTTCACCAGCACTGCTTGGAACTGTTGGAATAATAGCCCAAGAAATTGCCATCTCTTGTCTTCTGGGAACTATGTTGCTTCCGTTTCTAGGGTAACAACATGATCCTTGAGTTTCTAAACCAATTCTGCAGTAGAATGACCTAATCATACAGCTCTCCAAGATGAACTACATCTGAGCTTTAAAAGCTAATGTATACAGTCTTTGAAATTATGTAGTATCTTTTTTACCTCCTGAAAATTGTTAAGATCAGTATTTTGTTTCTCTCTGTCTTTGGGTTTAGTGTTCTGCTCAGTGCGGCCTTGGACAGCAAATGCGGACTGTGCAATGTCTCTCCTACACTGGACAGGCATCTAGTGACTGTCCAGAAACTGTCCGGCCTCCATCGATGCAGCAGTGTGAAAGCAAATGTGACAGTACCCCCATTTCCAATACTGAAGGTGAGTTTTCCATGGAGAAGGGGCCTGTGGTCTCTAGTGACTTACCTATACTGGTTCCCAGGGTTTGAAGAGACCCATAAAATGACCATTGTGGTATAGTTTGTAAAGAGCATTTGGGAAAGCTGAATATATGCTGGATATGTGATCAGGAAACCTGTGGTCTTCCCTGACTCTTCCACTGGCTATATGACCTTGTTAAGTCACTGCATCTTTCTGGAGCTAAGTTGATTTATCCATACAATGAGAGATTGGAGTGGATAATCTCAAAGATCATGTCCAACCTAGCATTCTAGAAATATAGATGATTTCTAATGAACCACACATAAAAGTGAAAACTTCTGTTTCTTTTTGGATATAACAATGGATCTCTACCTTCGTGAAGATTAAAATTCATGCTCGTTATAAGACTGTAATGAAAGTGTGTGTTTGAAACTACTTGTGTTTCAAATGCTAATTTTCTCATTGTAGAAAAGTAGAAAAAGATAATTATATAGCTGTTTATAAAGGGAGACAAAGATCTTCGGGCTCTGACATTTTTCTTTCCTATATATTGGGAAATCCATTTATTAACAGCCAACGCCTAGCCAACACTAAATTTTCTTATATCTTATTTAAATAAATGTACTTCGTTTATTCACTAACAAATGAATATGTTAGGCATTCATTTGAAATTTCCTGAATGCTACTATGTAAAAAGCACTATATCAGAAACCATGGGAATACGGAGACAAATATGGCGTAGTCAGTAAGTTCAGACTACCTTCTTATATGGAAATAGAGACATGATCAAATACATGCACATGAACACATGAAGCCGTGAATTTAAATTATGTAAGAAACTCAACTATAGGGTTCTGCTTAAAAAACAAAACAAAAATAAAGAACTATCCTGAATATAATTTGTTAGTATTTTTCAAATGAAAATTATATGCTTATGAACCTATTAAAAAGAGATCTATTCCTTTTGGCCAGATTTATCCATTTGAAGTGATTTTTAAAAAATTACATTCAAGGCCTAGCCTCGTGGCATAGTGGTTAAGTTCGCGCACTCCACTTCAGTGGCCCAGGTTTGGATCCTGGGCGTGGACTTAGACACTGCTCATCAAGCCATGCTGTGGTGGTGTCCCACATATAAAATAGAGGGAGACTGCCACAGATGTTAGCTCAGTGCCAATCTTCTTCACCAAAAAAAAAAATTACATTCACTTTTTTGAAATGTTTCCATAGGAATTTATTTTAGGGAGTGCAATCATCTTGTATGACAGGATACAGCAATCTTGCATCTTTGCAAGTAGTCTGGTTTTTATATCTGAGCCTCAAAATGGTATACTTATTGTATGATGTTCTCTCTCAAAGAAATATAGCCTTGTTCTACTTTAATTCAAAATCACAGCTTTAATTTGCAAAACCTCTGGCTCTAATGCCATCTATTTCTTTTTTGTCCCTTTGGTAAAGGACATTCTGGAAATATAGCTTTCCTTGTCTTGAGAAGGGCTCAAAATCCATGACAAACAAAAGTACTTTTCTTAGCAAAACTCTCTCTTTTAAATGATCTAAATCAAAATATCTCTTTTCTGTAAGACTGCAGCAAACAACTTTTATCCATTGTAAATTATTAGCAATCAATCATGTGTGTTTAGGGGTTTGTTTTTCTTTCAGAGTTGGAAGATAAAAGGTTGAGGTGGAAAAGAGGATATAACTATCATATTAAACTGCTGTATGTTAGGTATTATCTTAGGTTCTTTATTTTTATTATCCATCTTATATATAAGATGTATATCTCATATACAGAGAGGAATAGTGACTTGCCCAAATTACAAGACTAGGAACTAGTAGAGTCAGAACTTGAACCCAGATTTGGCAGAGCCCAAGGGCATGTCAGTTTCAACTACATTTTCATGTTGCTCTTAATTTACTCTTTAAAGTAGGCTATGAACTTTAGCATGAAAACAGAGCTTCTGGTTATGAAGTAGAGAAACTTCTGGCATGACCATCAGCCTGATTCAACAGATTAAGGCTTAATCATTGCTGAAAGAACTGGCTTTTTGACATGCCCACAACAATAAATATGTTAAAGTTATGTTTATGGCTTTATTTTAGGCCATTTTAGTAATTTCTCCAAAAGCTTTTCTTTGGTTGTTCATTATTTATACACAAGCTTTGCAGGTGAAGATGCAGTGCTGGTTTCAGAGTGAGTGGAATATCGTTTGCAACTGCACTTATTTCTGCCTTAAAGAAATTCTGTTAAAATGAATAGGTGTTAATCTGAGGTTTCTTGAATTATTTGGAGAAACACCTCATGGTCATTTAATCTGCTTGGTCAAATTACTTTTATTAATCTGAAGTAAGCAGTTAAGACAGTATTTTTAGTCTTCTCAGTATAGGAGAAAACTTTTAGGAAATTATTAATCCAACAAAGTATGACTAATCTTAGAATTGTTATTCCCTAAAACTGTTGGCTCATTTAAAAGAAAGAGGATCAGTCTCTTTTACAAAATTAGATTTAAAGCATAAAGAGTATGTCTGTCATAACTTGTTTTGTGTTCTCTTTGGCTTCCCAATAGCATATATCGAACACATTTAAATACCTGAAACTATCTGTTCATTTCATCAGCAGCTAATTATTGAATGCTTGCTGTGGCCAGCCTCTGCCATTCATTATGGAAAATTCAAATACATTTATAACTTCATAGTCTTACAGGGAAGATACTTTAAAAAAAAAATAAAGGAAGGTGGAAGGTGTTATGTGGAGCAGTCTACACAAGTGCTAAGACAACTCAGATGAAGGACCAATGACCTTAACCTTTTGGATCAAGGCAAGCTTCATAGACTAAGTGGTCTGTGAGCCAGCCATAATGTGTAGTTGGAACAACCCAGCATGTACTTGGGAAAAGTAGATGAAACAGTTGTGTTGAATCATAAGTTGTCATTCCTAGAGTTATGGAATGGGCAGATAACATGGTTTTCAAAGGAGAAGAGGCTGTTGCATGAAAGGATCGTGAGAGTAACCTGATATGGCTTCTGGGAATCAGATCAGGGAGAGAAGAAATGCTCTTACTAAGGGAAATTTGGGAGAAAAGTCCAGTAGTCGGGGAAACAGCATGTTCTGGTGAATGTACAAGGGCAGAAGAGGACCTACTTCTCCCCTGAAGAGTCAGAGTCTCTTGACTCATAGTGGGAGGCTACTGAGAACCTGGTTCAGCTCTACCGGAAAACGGAGTAGGACAAATAGAGATCTCTTGGGATCTAAAATAAAGTCTTTCAGGGAGGGCTCTATGGATGAAATGGGCCACTGATAGAATCTTGAGAATAGTTTTAACTACCAAAGTTTAAGAAATGGTTCCCCTTCTAACATTGATACACAAAGTTGAAAGGATTTTACAATGAATACCCACCATCTGGATCTAGCTTTAACAGTTTACTGAACTTGCTTTATCTCATATGAATGTATATGTGACGTTTTTTAAATAATGTGCTCCATTAATCCAACCATTAATTCATTAGCAAACATACCTACTGTTGACAGGCACTGAGACTATGAAAGGAATATGACAAGATCCCTGTCCTCAAAGGGAGCACAGTTTAGTAAGGGCAGCCACATGCAAACAAATGATTTTCACAATATGGGCAGGCAGTACCGTACGTAACAGGGGTAGAAAGAAGCTAGCATGAGTCCACAGAGTAGTACCCACAGAGGAGTGTCCGTGATTACCCACAGAGGAAGGGGTAATCAGCAGAAGCATGATGGAAAATGCAGGCTTGAGTGGGGCACTGGAAGGTATGAAACTGTGAAGTAGACATTGAGATGCTGGGCATTCCTAGCAGGGGACGTCATGGGGCGTGGAGGCAATGCAGTATGGCTGCAGTGGGTTGGCAGATGAGCAGGCAGTGGAGATGAGGCTACAAACAGACAGGGACTTGGTTTTGGAGGGTCCTGTATGCAGTAGAAAGAGGTTAGGGCTCTATCTACGAGTTCTAGGGAACAAGTGAAGGAAACTGGGGACTGACATGCTTAGGATGGCAAAGGTGTAAAGGGGCAGAGGGAGGGCAGCCTTGTGTGGGAAAAGAGTTAGAAAGTTGTTCTAAGAGTCCAGGCTAGAGATGATAAAGGCTTGAACTAAGGCAGATATAGTAGGGATCAAAAGGTGGGTAACGAATTGGAAAAAAAGAATAAAATGGAAAGGAGATAAAAAGAACCTGATGAACAGTTAGACAAGGGGATGAGAGATACAGAGTGGTTCAGTGACTCCCAAGTTTCAGATTTAGGTGACTGGGTACCATTAATCAAGATAAGGAATTTAGGCATCTATAGGGAAATTAAGTGCTTTAGTCAGCAAAAGCCATAATAACATAATGGAATTTGAATAAGATTTTTAAAAATAAAAATAAACAATGGAGAGAGATCTAAGAAATGGAAGGAGGGTAAGGCAACAGAGGTTAGTAAGAGAAGGAAAATCAGAAGTGGAGCATCAAGAAATTAAAAGTTAATAGTGCGAGGGAAATAGGAGGAGGAAGAAGGGAGGTCCAATTTGCCGTGTTCAACATCTGCTTTAGTTTTTTATTCCTGAAAACCTTCAGCTAAGAGTTAAAGCATTATAGGCTTGATCTTGACAGACTGCCACTGATGAGGGTAACACCACGTTGCTGCTGAGAGTGAATTATAGTCATACTGGGTATCACTACATTTGAAATACTACTCAGAGGAATTTTTTAAAGTACATCTGGCAGCTGAGACTAGCCTACTCCAGCTCACCTGAAATTCTATCCCAAATGCCATTTTATTCATCTTTATGCAGTTTCAAGTTCCCTTGTAGTTTATATGGTGAGTCTTTTCAGCTTCTCAATAGCACAAGGCACTCTGTCATCTAGTATTTATTGCTGCCAGGTAATGATTCATGGTGTGCCATGAGCTGGTAACCGAGCCCGGGAAGGTGTGGTTAGTGCACATTGGTTTAGCAGCCCAGGCTGTCTGACAGTGGGTCTCCATCTCCCTCTAGAAAATGACTCTGAGAAAGCCTGAGCAGCTCCAGAAATCTTGTAAGACCTCTGAAACTAAACAGCTACTAAATTTGGGTTTTTAAAGTGGCATCTAATGTATTAAAATCAGTGAAAGGAACAGAGAAGGTCATTTGAAGACTTTGATTTCAAGGAGATGAGGAAGACCAGTTTTTCTTTGCCATTTTAAAGAGCTCATAATCCATATTAGCATTCAGGTTCACATTCCTGGCTGCCTATTTTGGAGGGAACCCTGGATTGACGTTGGGATTATATACCTTGAGGTTGAGTGTGGGTAGCATCCAGGGAGTAAGACTGGGTAAGAAGAAACTGAGGAAGCAAAGAGAGAAAGGAATGCTTAGTCTATGGTAAGATGAAATCAGAATTAAGTTTCATAGTTGATATCACCTTGCTTTGAGGATAAAAAGTTGGTGGACTGCTCCCGTTGCAATGAATAATGTCAAGTTCCCAAGTGAAATTTGTTTCATCCTTTTCCAGTCTGAATATGTAAAATATCAAGGGGTCAAGTACAATTTTATCAGGAAAAGTATGCTGAGTTCACATCCCCCTCCCCCAACTCTTGCCACACACATGCACATGCACAGACTTTGTCATCTCACTTCTCACCAGGCTCTGCATCTCCATGGGCAGTTTGACAGAGGTGCAGCTGGTTGTACTTTTGAAATCCAAAAGCTAGACCCTTAGGTGCTTAAGTCATAACTCTCTACTTACTGTGTTCTTCCTCTGAATCTCATAAAGAACTTACAGGCCCTGAGGGCATGCGCTCTCCAAAGAAAGATGCTGAATGGTCCAACCTGGTCATGGAAGGATATATCCCTGTGTAGCCCAACTCCCTCCAATAATACAATTTAGCCAGGCTTTGCAACATTTCATGACATAAATACAAGAGCGCTGCATTTCAGGGGTTGCTCTTGGACTCCTTGGACCAATTCAAGCCTTCAAAGTCACAATGAATCTGAATCCAGTTGCATCCTAAATTCATAAGCCTCTGTTCAGTATATTTTGAAATTACGTCTTTTAGGTCAGGGCTTTGAAAAATTAATATCAAGCACCTGGGGAAAAAGCCATTGGCACGTCAATGATAAGTAGATTCATGTGTTGCCTATGAAACAGGTTGTCTTATTTTATCATCCAACTCTATCAAAACCCAGAATACCAGTGAGACCCACTCCAGCATACCCGGCAAGTTACTTAAGATTCTAATAATGTGTCTGGATCACATTGCAGAGCCCAGGGGCTGGCTTCCAGCACTTGGTATATTCCAAGACTCCCTGAGAAGAATTTAGGAATACTCCATAAATTGTCCTTCCCACCAAAGTCTCTGGCTTTGGGTAAAGTGAAACTTGTTATCAGGGGAGTGGGGAGGGAAATGTAAAAAAAGGAGAGACTAGTTAGGGCCACAAACTATTTCCTAGAAACCACACAATAAGGACCTCTCACCCTTCCAATAGCCTCATAAGAAAAAAGAGAATGAATGTCTTGTCATTCTCCTCCCAGGGGAGTACTTAGCTGGTACATGATGATAGCAGAAGAGAAAATCAGACTCCTTCATCTTGAAATCCTTGACCCTACTGGCTCAGATTCCATTACTTAAAAAGCATTAGATACAAGTGTATCTGCATGAAGAAAATATGATAATAAAGACCAAAACCTTCAGAATAGATCAGTTACAGAGTGAATATATTAAAAAAAGATTCTACTTAAACTAAAGGTTCCTTTTAATAAATCTCCTAGCATAATTGTTTATTTACAGATTATGTATTACTTGGGTAAAGAGAAACTTTTATTTTTTTAGATATTTTAGACATTGGCTAGAAATCAATGCCAACTAAAGATCACTCAGAAATTTAAACAGAACATTTCTGTTATGATTTTAATTTTAGTGGGAAAATGTGATTTAATTTACGCACAAATTTTTCAGAATGATTTTATCACAAATGTAAGCTATACTGTGTATTGGCTCAAGGGTGGGATTGAAAAGACTATTTCAGCAGGCTTTGAGGATAAGGCAGACTAATGAATGCTAAGTGTCATACTTAATGCCTAACTACATCAGTAAAATGTCAGTGAGTCAGTCCAAGAGCTCAACAAGTCATCCTCTCTAGCTAAGCTAAACAAGTGGCAGATGGGTTGAATGTACCAATAAAATTTAAAACTGATACTAATATTTTAAAGATTACATTTAGCTTTCTGTAAAAATGGGGCTTTAAAACTTCTTGGTGTGTCTAAAATCACCTTTCACTCATGTGATTTTACTAAATTTGAGGAAGGTATAGCTGAAGAAAAGTATTCAGGCCCACACCCTAGAACCCTCCTTTTAAAAAACATTTTCCCTTCTCTAAGGTGGCCGAGCAAACCCCTGATAATAATGCCCAAGAGGTTGGCTTGTCATCAGTGGTATCTGCCAAGAATACAGAAGCATTGACAGGGAGAAACCTTTTCACATTTAGATGTCAACAGAGTGGATTTGGAGTTAGAAAAACCTGAGTTCTGGTCCCAGTTCTCAGACAAACTAGCTGTGACCCAGCATGAGTTTCGTAACCTCTTTGAGCTTCAGTGTTGTTGTCTGTGTCAAGCTGACATTTTATATACTTAAAAGGATTAAATATATAAATATGTAAAACTGCCTAAGGCAGTGCCTGGCCTATAGGAGGCACTTGATAAATCATTTTTAATGTTATTCTTACTAGATTAAACTCTCACGGAGTTGAAAGGCTGAGAGAATGAAAGGCCAGTCATGGTTGACCTTCTTTGGTGAATAATTTTCATCAATCTGAAGACTGAGTCTTCCAGTCTAGGCAGTCCCTGGAAGGCAAAACCAAGAAGTAGGAATGGAATCTTGCTCAGGGCTCCTCTTTCATGGGAGCCCCCTACACTCCAATAAGGCTGAGTGTCCTCATACAGCCTAAGAGTCTCCATTTTAATGTATCATCAAGGCCCTTTGTCCGAGTCTTGGCAGCCCCCATCCCTGTATCTTCCCCTAGGTCCCTCCCCACCCCCATCATAATTTACCTGCTCTGTTTAATATCTTTCTGTTAATTTGCTGATGTATGCCAATAGGTAACCCCTCCCGGGAGCCTATATACATTCTGAAGGACCCCAGAGAAATAATACATGACGCTTGTTCTCAAAGGCAGATGTGTTGGTGGTGATAGTGAGAGCTAATGAACTGAGTGTTCACTGGAGCAGGGCGCTGTGGCATGTGCTGCATAGGTACTACCTCACGTGAGCTTCCAACATCCTATGAGCAGGTCTCAGCACCTCTCCGCTTCACAGATGAAGAAGCTGAAGTACAGAGAGGCTAGGTACCTTGGCTAAGGACAAACAAAAGCTGAGAGGAGGCAGCTTCAGAATCCAACCCCAGCCCATCTGACTCCACATCTCCCGCTGCTGACCACCGTGTTGTGCTGCTGGTGAAGGCAGGTCCTGGGACATTCATAAGCAGTCTCTACCTCCCAAAGCTTGGTCCTGCTCCCAGGACCCAAGAGGTTTCCTGCTCTCAATCAGCTTAGTCGCAATCAAGTTAGTTGGGAACTAACTTACAGAGATATTGGGAAGTTCAGAGAGGGACACCCTGGGAGCTGTCTTCCAGCCTACCCCTACGCTAGATGGTGCTCCTGGCCACAGGGCCGTGTGCTGGGCCTTTCTGTGCCCAGGAGAGTCTCCTCATTTCCAGCTCTTACCTAAGGAGCAGAATTCCTATTTATATTTGTAATAGTCTGAATGGGGAGATGGAGCGGTAGTTGAGAGGAGAAATAATTTACAAATACTTTATTCTATTCATTATTTATTATCTATTATTTAATCAGATTCCAAAGTCTCAATCTAAGGAAAAAAATCTATGAATTTGCTTGTATTTTGCTCATCCCAGAGTTTTCCTGATCCATCAACTCTTCCAAAAATGGAATAATGAATCTCCCAATAAAGTTCTACCCCAGAAATACTGACTTGTGTCCATAGGACATTTTCTCAGTAGTAATCTAAACACTCCTCATCAAGAAATTCAGAGTGCAACTTACTGTCATCGGGTGGTAAGAGATAATAATAACTAATATTGATAATAGTAATAGTAATTCAATATATTACACTTACCGAGTGCTAATAAACTTTCTGTGTGCTGCTCTAGGTGAGATCATAGGATACACATGTTCCCTGTGGGAGTGGGAACTCTCATCATCCCGATTTACAGATGAGGGAACTTAGGCACAGAGAGGTTAAGCGATTTGTTGAGAGTCATGAAGTTAGTGAGTGGTAAAGGTAGGATTAAAGCCCAGCAGTCTGGCTTCTAATTTTATTTCCTTGTGCTATTAAACCAACCGATCCTCCTCTATCTGTTATTATCCACCAAATCATTTTTATATGTTGGCAAAGAGGGCCAAAGCTGCAGTTTCTTTTGTACTTGAAGCAGTCCCCCGAAGCCCTGTGGCAGAGTATGAGAGCAGCGGTTTCTGCTGGTGGGCTGCCCCATTGGATGGTGATCTGGAATTAAAGATGAGTGATACTGTGTCAGCGCTTCTCACCATTTTTTTTTTTAAAGATTGGCCCTGAGCTAACATCTGCTGCCGATGTTTTCTTTATTTTCTTCTTCTTCTTCTCCCCAAAGTCCCCCGGTACATAGTTGTATATTCTAGTTTTAGGTCCTTCTAGTTGTGGCATGTGGGATGCCACCTCAGCTTGACTTGATGAGTGGTGCCATGTCCACGCCCAGGATCCAAACTGGCGAAACCCTGGGCCTCTGAAGCAGAGCGCGCAAACTTAACCACTCGGCCACCGGACCGGCCCCCCTCAGCATTTTAATAGTTGCATTGTCTTGACAATATATCTTTCTTGGTAACACTGGTAAAAAAAAAATTTCCACAAAAATATTCTCAGTCTAAACTTTTTTTGGTTACTTTTTACTTGTCATGACAGAGAGGAAAAGAAAAAAATACCAGTGACCTCCAAATTAAAGTATGTGGAGATCTTTTCACCTCAAGTTCAAACTTGATTCACCAAATATCATCTGATTTCATTTTTTAGTACAAAGTTTAAAGAAATTTTTCCTATCTCCCCTACCTTTTTTCAGCCAAAACAAATTTATTGAGAATCCTAGTGTGGAAAGTTTCTATTCGAATCTCTATTATTCTCTTTGTGAATCAAATCTTGAGTGAGGGAGCTTGATGGTGGCAGAGCTTATGTTTTCAGAGGATTGAGGGTTCCAGTTTAAAATTTTAAGTCTTTCACTGAAAGAACCTTGAAAGTGAAATCAAAAAATTGTCACCTTATTTTTCAATAAGAAGACCTGGAGACTTTGCCATTTCTTTGCATTTAATTTTCCAAGGTTATCATATGGCTCATGTACCATGTACATTATCTCTTAGAACTTTAGTAGGTTTCTGAACCCATGAAAAAACAAGCAAATAAACAAGTAAACAACAATAGCAACAACAATGCTGTTCTACTCCACTGAACTTTACCTAGTGTTCTGCCTAATTCTAATTACTTTAAACAACTTACCCGGCATGCTTCAGTATAACCACCTGGAAAAATCAGGGTGGAACTTTGATTCTGGGAGGCATATGGAAATTTAATTACTAGGTTTACAAAGTATTTTAAAATCCCCAGATAAAAGTGATCAAAACCACAACCAGAGGAACCTACAGCTAGAATATACAACTGCATACTGGGGGGCTTTGGGGAGAAGAAGAAAAAAAAAAAGTGATGAGAAGACTGGAGAAGAATATCATTATTAGCAGTACTGGGATTAGATGGGGGTATAGGGGGTTGCTGAGAATCAAAGGCTGTGTCCCTTTCTCTATGCTGTCCCCTCAGTACCATCTTCTGGAACCAGCCTCAAGGGGAGATGGAGAAAGAATCGTTTATTCATCTTCTGGCTGCAGGAACTGCAGACCTCAACTGTGGCAATTCTAGCACTGAGGAGAAAATACACATAGGAAAAAAAAGGCCATGTCTCACTTCCAAATTAAAAAAAGACATTTCTACATGTTTCCATAACCCACAGACTGCTGCCATTTGAGGCCAACCCCTCAAAGTTTTCCTCTTTGTCTAGTGTAGTTGCTGAATCTAGGCCACTGTCAGCAATCCTTTTCATTCACCCAGGCCCATCCCCAGGCTTCACAGATGCAGAGATTCTCTGGAGACATGTGTACTTTGGTATCAAACAATGCAACTCATGTTTGATTTTGGATAACCTTGCACTGCAGAATAAAATAACCCTTGAGAAAGAAGCAATAAAAGCGCTGTAAGAAAAATGACTCATGTTTCCAAGCTGTCTAAAGTGATCACTTATCCCAACAAATGGTAATTCTTTCAAGACACAGTGGGCATGCACCATACTTATAAAAGTCTGGGAGAAAAGCCTTGCAATCATTTTTTTAAAAATTTGTGTTAAAATATATCAAAAGAATGTTTCTGGTAGGCTGTACCAGACAGAGTGTGCTTAAAAACAAAAACAAAAACCACATGGATGAGAAAGCCAAGGTGGATTGGCGCAAGGGGGGGTCCCTGCTGAGCATCCAGGCTCATCGGCTTGTTTATGTGCCTCTAATTGTTTTCCATTTTCTGCCCCCATTTGTTAGAGTGCAAAGATGTGAACAAAGTGGCTTATTGCCCACTGGTGCTGAAGTTCAAGTTCTGCAGTCGAGCATACTTCAGACAGATGTGTTGTAAGACCTGCCAAGGACACTGACCCACGGAAAGCCAGAGAGAGCGCCCTGTCATTTCATCATGGAAATGTGTCCATCAAAGAGAGCCACCCAGAGGAAGAGGATTGATGTCCTTGCAGATGCGTTACCCTGTGGAAAACGTAACCACTGGTCAGCCCTAGCTGACAGGATTTCAATATTATTTTAACTTCTGTGAAGTGGGATTTATTGATCCAAAGTGCTGGACACAGTATTAGGAGGGAATGCCAGATTGGAGAGAGCCAAACAGCACAGGGAGACTTGCTTACTGTGGACCGTTTGAGTTCTTTCGAGTAAATCCAATAGCCTGTTTACCTCCTTGGACCATTAAGATAATTTTTATTATGGACTTAGCAATGACACTGAATCCATTTGTATTTAAAACTGTTTAAAATGTAGCTGTTATGACTTGGTCAACTATGGAAGTAAAGAAGCTTCAGAAATCTTAAGTCATAGCTTAAAAATATTTACTATACTTTATCTCACTACAACCACACCACAATTTAAATTCTAAAAGGGGCTTTGAACTGTAATTTAAGGAGCAATTATAAATCAAGTGTAATGAAAGTTTGTATTATTTTTCTTCATTCCACTTAATTTCCTTAGGAATAATCCCCCTGTTCTGAACACTGCTGTGAGCCATCTATAAACTCTATTAAACCGAACAACAATGAAGGACTTAGTTTCAAGCAGTGCGTCAGTTACTGCAGCTGCGCGAGTCTGTAACGCAGCACTAACAGGCTGGCCAGCTTGCCATTGTGCAAGTGAAGCTAAGATTTCCATTAAAACTTTAAGACAAAAACATTTCAATTTCACGCAGAAGCCAGACCTGGGGTATGGTAGAGACTGAGGTACCAGGCCCTTTGCCACCATCACACAGGATGCCTCAGCTCTTGTTTGAGTCACTCCAACTCAATTGTGTTTACATCCTCACCAGCCACAGAACGGCTGCTGCCCCATTGGATTGTTGTACGCGTGTTGAGTTTACTGAGATGATGCTATGCAAAAGATAGACTGGCTCAGTGACAACCAGGCAGATCCTTTTGCTGACAATTACGATGGGTTCCAGATGTCCCTTCTTTGATATGGCAGAAGGGCATTTATTTATATGAGAACAAGTGTGTGTGTGCGGGCGCTTTTGAGTGTATGGGTAAATGAGTGTGCTTGCACATAAGTGTGCTCTGAGTTTAAAGTAGGCAAGGGATAACAACCAAAGAAGAACAACTCATGAAGACTAGAGATCATAAAGCATAATCTTAACAGTCACTCAACCAAGTATTTTGTATTTTTTACGGATACTCTGAATGGCAATTAAACGTGAAACCCAGTTTCTCGGGCAAGTCAAATTCTAGAATCAAATCTACCTAAATTAAATTGGCTAGCTCATATTTTCCCTATCCACAAGTTTCACATCATGCTCACCAAGAAATTCGACAGTGAGATTGAAAAAAAAGAAAGAAGAGAGTACTTGTTTATATTAATATTGTGTACTTGAACACTTGGAGCCGGGAGCAGGTTCTTGATGGCTGTGCTTTTTGTCCTACACATTGTACACCACGCTACACCAACACCTCAAACTCAGACCAAATGGCTACTTTGTAAAGATAGTACTTGCAGTTTAAAGAGCATGTCTGACTTAAATCCATCACTGTGCTCTGAAACTACTTGTCAGGTGTGTCACATATACCATGACCTGATGTGATGATTAAGTTTTTTCAGAAAGGAAAGAGACTCACAGACTTTAAAAGCCAATCTGAACTTCAAGTTTGCTCTGGACAGTCGGCACAGGATGTTCTTCTGCACGCTTAGTCATGGTCGTCTGTATCTCATCACCTACTTTCTCTCTCAACCCCACGGCTCATGTCCCTGAGCTTTCGAGAGAGACCTATTGACGATACACGACTGTAGGTGCCAAGGCTGCTATTTATGCTGCTCTTAGAAGACCAGCCCAGCTGCACCGTAACCATTCGGTGAAGGAAGGCAGCCCATGGCAGCGCGGCCCCAGCACTGAATTCCTTTGGTCCTTTGCAAAGAGCAGTTAACTTGGTGCTAATGTGCCCTGGTGAAATAAAATAAATAAAAGATGGGTGGTTTCTGTGGCATTTTAGGCATAGCTTTGCTATCGGGATCTGCTTTTCTCCAACATAAATATCAGCTCATGTTTTTATTTCAAAAAGATTTCATACGTTACTGACAAGACTATTTTTCACCTTGCCTGGAAACTAACATTGTGAGGGCCATCCCCCTGGACCCCATGTAGCAGCCCCTTGGTGCTGGAAGCGGGGGCAGCTAGTGTTCCCTCTGGGGTGTGCACCAGTACCAAGGCCAGGAGGCACAGAGCTCCTGGGGGCAGCATCAGCTTACCATTCTAGAAGGAACCAACACAGAATGTAACAGGACTAAATATTTTCAATAGGCGCTGAATTTAAACCTGAGTGGGGAAAAAAGTCGTATTCCACAGCGCATCACAAAACCGTTGCCGCTCTGTAGTCAACCATGTGGCTACATGATGCTCTATTCCTAAAGAATAACAATAGGGTTGTCAGGGGAGGCTGAGCCACCATGACAGGCCCCACAAAAGTAGTGAACTTTATAGACTACTTAGGGAACCCCAAGGAGACTGGCACCCCATGGCTGAGAACAGTATCTGCCACTTGCATCAAGGCCGACCAAAAGGGGAAGGTAAACATACCCCAGTAATTAACCCCTTGAGATACATATGACTCCCCAAGCAGTCCATTTCATTAGGAATTTTTTATTTGAGTGAATGTCACGTAGGTATCCTTAATAATACAGAACGAAATTACCTTTGTATTATTGTGATTAGTTGTTGCTTATTATTTTATACTCAGTATTAATGTGGTACACTGTTACTTTTTTTCCTTTTGTAAATTATATTCTAATTTATTGCCATGTTTCCTAACACTTGTCCTACATTCATTCTCCTGCTTGTAATGAAAATGAAAAAGACATTGTAACACTTGATGGAGTGAAATTCCACACCAGGCACAGATCTTTTTTTACCATAGATAATTTAGTAAAAATAAAAATTCAGCTTGTAAGAATGATTCAGATGGAAGTTGTCTATTCCCTGAAAAGCTGGGGTTAAATTTGCAGTAGGAGGAATCTATCCCTTGGAATACCACACTACGTTATCCAAATTATCTAGGTAGTGTCCGGGATTGAGATAATTGGTTGCATCCTTTTTACCCTCCTCTGAGACTGCATCTACCTATTTGTGAGTGTTTGAGTAACATCTAAATGCATGGACTTCGATATTTCTGGTGGGGCTATATCCCCAGATGCCACCAGCCAGCTCTTCTAAGGCTAGAAAAGAAGTCCAGATTGGTCGCTGCCACATACCATCGATCATTTGGCCCATAACCGTTTTGCCCCCTCCTTTTGCCTTCCATGTAAACTCTTTATTGTAGAAGAGGATGCGAGATATTTCATTGTGGAAAGGGCGCTGAACAAAAGAATTTGTATTTGAAGGATTTTTTCTACTCACATTCAACGGGGAGCATAGAAACATGATGGGCATTCTTTTCTACCTTCAGACATTTCCTCGTAGGCTGCGCTAATGGTTCAGCCATTGCTGAGCTGGAGGATGCTATCATATGCAAAGGTAGCTCTGCAGTTTTTGAAACTCAACAGCTGATATGAAGGTGACCTTCCTGCATACTTAGCTATTTGAGTACTTTCGTAATGACAAGTTCGTCAACTACATAAGACGATGTGGAATGCACAATCATGGTTGTGCTTTAATCCACTTACCCCCGTGCCTCATACATACACATTCAATCTTATACATAGGAAGAAATCAGGTGAGATGGTTAGACATCTTGGGTAAGTATTTCTGCAAGATGGTTCTAGAAGCCAAAAGTGGCTGAAGTATTATAATGCTCAGTTAATAGAAGACCTTGGGACTAAACATTTTAACCTCCCACTGCATTCGGCAGGAGTTGGGGAGGGGGCAATACCAGCAAACAAGCTTGCCTTAGCTTAGATTCCTCAGACTCAAGTCCGTCTTTCCATCTACAGTAGTTTTCAAACTTCCAGTTAAATGCTTTTCTCCCCTTGAAATATCTAACGGGCATCATCCTGCTTAGGGTACTGACACCAGAGACAATCTGCCTCCACGGAGATCCTGCCAGTCTCCAGGGAGCACGAGGATCATCCTTAAGCCTTTTTGCTCCAAAAGGCCGGGTGATATTTTCTCAAGTAAATTAAGATGAAAGTTGGGTATTGATCTTGGTGACAAATGTGTGAATGTGTTTGGCTAGGATAAGATTCCTTACTTTTAAAAGAAGGGAAAAGAAATATAATTCAGGGAGAAAGAAAAGCTCACAGCCCAGGAGGACTGGAAAATTCTAAATAAGTGGTCACCGGAAAGAGAAAAGATCAGTCACTGAATAAAAAATGACAGATAAGCTGTGTTTGGAATTCTGTCTCATTCAGCTCATCAGAATGAGCGGAATAAACTAACATACGTTTTTAAAAAGAACAGCTGTTCACAATGGTTTTGTGCCTCAGAATTCAAAACCTCAAGCTGAAACTTATAAAGAAAATGGTCTTTTCTCCCATCTCTTTCTCAGAGGGTTATTTCTAGCATTCTTTGTCCCTCATTTCATCCACAGATGATATCCGAGGTCAGAAATGGAACAGTGGTTTGAGGGCTGGCTCCACTCTCGGGAGGAAACCAAGGTTATGCCCATATTGTCTCTTGGTCAATGGCTCTTCTTAGCCCCCTGAAAGCCTTGAGCTGCATAGGTGATGAAAGCTAATTCCACAGCAATGTCTTCACCAGAACAACACTGTGTGCTTACACAAGGGCCCAATAGTAACTTTTGTCCCGGGCTCCAGGGATTAGGGAGCCTGAATATTCCAGTTCACTTCAGGGCATGGAACATCATGCCTGACCAGTCAGAAGTCAGATTCCATTGCCCCAGACCTTAAGGCTTATGAAATTCAATCAAGAAGTCTCTTCTTGGATACCTTACCTTACAGAGAGGTTTCACGTGAGAGAGGGCAAGTTATTTCACCAGTTTCAGGCCTCCCAGAAGGTAGACTGCCTTCCTCAGGTCAGTGGCTCAACAATGAGTGGCTTCTACTAGCTCCAGGCCAATGTAATTCTTGGAGGGGCCTGATCTGTGTCCCCAGCAAGGGCAGTTGTGGAAAGCAGGCTACCTTATGGGCCCACAGAGCAGTATTTGTGAGATGAGGCCCCGAAATCTTAAGCCAAAGTGGCCTCAGGAAGTTCTAGTCCAAGCCGGGTGTGGCTTCTGTGTCTAGAGAGTGGCATCAGCCAGAGCCATTGATTTATACAACCGAGATTCGCTGAGGACCTGTTGTAACCAGGTTCTGTGTTAGGTACTTATATGCCCTCTCATTGAATGGGTTACAACAAAACAACCAGGGCAGTACTGTCGGTCCCCACTTACAGATGCCAAAACTGAGGCTCAGAGAGGTTAAGTTGCCAAAGGTCGCAGAACCAGTGAGGGGAGTGTCACCTCTTCAGCACATGGAAGAGAGCTGCCTGATCTGTGTCTGGGACAGGGAAGTTGGGAAAGTCTCCTCTGCCTGAGAGAAACTGACTCATCAGCCAGAGGAAATGGAATCCTGTTTCCTGGGTAGCAGTGGGCCTGAGGCCTTGGGAGGGGCCTCAGGGGTCAGACAAGGGCTCCTGTCTTGGTAGGTGGTGGTGTTCACTATGAAAATTCCTGTGTCTGATGACAAAATTACAAGTGGAGACCCAGAGTGGTTTCTAAGCATGTAGTTAGTTTGTGGGAAGAGGAGGAAAAGGAAGGTCAGAGACATTTGAGGATGGACAGTGTCTGCAACGGCAGTTAGCAGCCAAACACAACGTGAAGGCTCCCACCTCCCAGGAAACATCCTGTTTTGAATCATAGAGCCTGTCCCTGTCTGACAGCCCTTCCACACCATTTCCAGACATGCCAGATGGCCTCACTGACCTATTTCAACACAACTGAAGCAGAATGATTCCTGTTGGCTTCGGGGTAAGTTTTCAGAAAGAATGGTGGGTTTCTCTCTGTTTCAGTCAGGGCAAGACCACTGGGGCTTGAAAACTCGGGCCATCAGGTTGCTGCCAGTGAGCACATTCTTTGACCTTCTGTGGTGGGTCCACAGAGTGGAACCAGGTGTTCTTTCAGCCCATGCCAGAATGTATTGGCCACCCAACTGGCCACCTGCCTCCACCCCACTGACGGGGCTTTGGCTGGCCCTCAACCAGACAGCTGTGCTGGGAGCCACAGGTGGCCGCCCACGCTTGTGCCCAAGCCAGCAGCTGCATTGGCCTGACTCAGCCTGGCAGGATGGACCTCGTGTGCCTCTGCCTCTGCCCCAGCTCCTCCCCCAGCCAGGTCATTCAAGGGGCTGGGGAGAAGGAAACCAAAACTTAACTACACTAGGAATTGTTTTTGTGGTCCAAAGGCAATCAAAAAGCATAGTGTTCTCTTCCCCCTCCTTCAATAGAATCAATTTTGGTATTTTATTTTTAATCATGTAAATTAATCAGATGTAAATGAATAGACATTCAATTCCTGTTGGTAGGTGTATTATTGTTAGAATAAAAATCTCCTGGTGCTATGGACCTATTTAAATCTAAAGGCAAAGGAGGATGACATCCCAACTTCATAACAATAGTATCTAGGAAAGCATCCTAAGTATCTAGATAATAATGGCATACAAGAGCATTACTTGGTATTCTGAAAAAACACCACAGAAGTGGTAAAATATGATTTTGAATTAAAGTGGGGAGCAAAAAAAAGTTATTGCATCCAAAGTAACTGCAATAAGACATTATTTGATTCATAGTTTTAAACTTGAGAACAGAGAAAAGTAAAATTGAGAAATTAAATATTTTATTTTGAGATTTTAAAAAAAATGTATGTTGAAATTATGAAACAAGATAATAACCTGGAGCCACGTTTAGCTTTGAAGATTTTCTGGACCCAGAAGATGTCAGTCCCTACTGTGCTCCGGGTCCATGGCCCCGGCATGGGCAAAGCTCCTACTGAAGGAAAGTAATAGGGGACCCACTGATTTATTTCATCCCACGTTTAATCTCAATCGCCGAAACTACATGTGCCAACCATCTCTCGTCTGGCTTTTTAAATCAATACATAAGAACTTAACTCCCCAAATGAATGTTCCCCATCCATGTAGTCTCTGGGGATCACTCTGTACTCATTCTCAGAGCAAAATCATCATTCAAAACAGTTTTAAAATTGCTTGTTTAGACTATTTCCAAGGGTAGGATGGATTTGATTTTTGCAAAAGTCCAAAATCAAATCTGGTGAGTAATTTGCATATAATCATTTTGGCTACAAGTATCTTATGTGTCTTACAAATTGACCACAGGCAATACCACAAAAGGAACTCCAAATATGCTTGAGTAAGTGATTACTTTGAAGGATTTCACTCATTTGGATATAAAAGTGCTGGTGTTTTGTCTAAAAATTTTGGGCATTGCTCTGTAATCCAACTTAAAATTAATATAACACAACATTTCACTAACTGTTTTGCTATTTCCAATTCTAAAATTAGCTGGAACCTGGACTACCTAAATGCCATATTATCTGTTAGCGAGAAAAAAATTATCTCTGACATCTTGGGATTGAGCAACCCTTAAATCCAGGAAGCCAAACCGCTTTTCGGACCCTCGAAGTCAGCAAACAGCTGTCCTTACAGGATTCTCCTTCCCGAAGTCTGGAGTAAAAACCCTCCCTCCAGAGACGCTAACTAACCAAGATCTGGCGCACCATTAATGAAGCCATGGCTGAGTGGGCGACTCAGAGCTCTGCCTCCTCACCACGGAGGCGGGGTGGCCATACTGTGGGTCCTGATTTACACAATTGTAGGTGTGTTCTATTTCTACAGCTTGAATCATTTCCCATTTGCTTAAATGATAATTCCAAGATAAGCCTGTTCTTTGACTGATCCTTATTTGTCTGTATGTTGGACCAAAAATCCGGCATTGAGTGTCTTCTCCCTTAGCCTGCCTTCCTCATAGAGTTTTCAAGGAAATTGTTAATGATATGTAAGCAGATACTTAAACGTATGGGGAGACTGCTATTGCAAGGAATTCCAAGAGTGGGTCTTTTGAAAAGGATAGTTACCCCCTTATTCATCTAACTTTGAAGTGTGAATTTTCACCACAGGTTTTTTATAAAACAGATACCCATATATGAATCAACACACAAATCAAAACTTCTTTCCCAACATTTTTGCTGGAACATGACTTAAAATCCATAATTTTTATATCTTTTTCCCCTTGAAAGAATCAAATCATTTTTAATTCACACCCTCTCTCTCCAAACAGTGTCAAAAAGACTTCTTGTGTGGCCGGGAATTCCTGTTTCCCAAATTTAGCAATGGTAGCTGTGGTGGGGGCACTCTTGGAGTCCATTGTCACTCTGAATCAAGAAGAAAACTTCGCTTTAAACATAATGTCTACAATTTTTCCCCCAAGATAGTCTAACCAGATCGATCTTTTTCATCAGCTTCATAATAATTCAACTGCTGATAACTGACGAGGAGAAAAGCTCTGATAACACAGATAGATGGGGTCCCTTCAGGGAGTTTAGCAAAGAAAAGAATGAGTGATTATGTATTTATTTAATGCAGTGTCCTTTAAAAGGGCAAAGGATGCTGAAAAATGAGGTTTCCTACACTATTAAAAATATTTAATTCAACGTTCTTTGCTTTAGGCTAGAAATTATCAATTTTTGTGTGTTTATTTTTGTTTTGTTTTCTTTTTATTTATTTTAGAAAATGTCAAGTGTATGCAAAAGTAGAGACTGGTTTAATGATTCCTTCTTCACCAGCTTCCACAACTATCAACACATGGCCATCCTATTTCCATCTGTACTCGTTTACTGTGGCTTATCTAAGCATATACTATATTATTTCGTCATTAAATACTTTGGAATGTATCCCTAAAGGATAAAGACTCCTTAAAAAAGACTATACTACTATTAACAAGATCTTCATATTTTCATTGTAAAATTGAATTTTCTCTTTTTAAATCTGCCGTCACCAAACGGGGAAAGTAATAATAATTGTATATACCCTTTAATGAGCACCTATAACATGCTCTATTCAGGGCAGAATAGTAGGTTTTTTCTGTCCATGATCTTATCATCATTATTGTTGATTTGATAGAAGAGGAAATGAGGCTGAGAGAGACTGAGACACTCGCCCACTGGCAAGCTGAGCCCAGCAGGACTGCAGAAGACCAGGATTTACAAGAAAACAACTCTTTCACCACCTCTGCCTCTCCTGTTTCTCTGTTGCAAATCACTTTCGGAAGGGAAACATCCAGCATGGCCCTCTGCTTGTTGGTCCCAGAAGAATGTTATAAAAACAAGTAACTCACGGAGAAAACAAAGCCTCCTTCTCTGGCCCATCTGGACCACGGCTGCTTTGAGCCTTAGTCAAGCAAGACAGTGCTGCCTCCGTGCAACTGCCTTGTTGCTGCAAATGATTTTAACCACATTTTTCTTTACAGTCAGTGTGTCCAAAGCTACCCTGGTTAATGAACCTTCTCTCAAACTTCCATTTGAGTCTCCAGCGCCATTGCAAAACTTCCAGCTGTAACTGTTGGTAATTAATGTCACTAACTGTGGAAGAAAATGTGCAATTAAAAGTTATCTTTGTAGGGAAATGTCATGATATCTGCAAATAGTTTTCCAACAATTGACTTTTAAAAATGGGGGGAGGGAGGAATAGAGAGACAGAGCAGTAAAACAAATATGGCAAATGCTAATAATTGGTGAAGAAAGGTGATGGATGCATGGAAGGGAAAGAGTTCATCCCCATAGAAGGTGCGTATCTGTGTTTGTGTAAATTTGTGTGTGCATGTGTATATGTGTGTGTGCATATATGTGTGCATGTGTATATGTGTATATGCGTGTATGTGTATATGAGTGTGCATATGTGTATGTGTGTGTGTGTATATGTATGGGGATGGGGGGAGTGTGGAGAGAAAGAGAGAGAGCAAGGGTGTTTTGATATCTCAGTCAAAAAAGTTAAAGCTCAGAGAACTCCTCTTTTCTTTCCTTTATCTTCTTTCTAAGCGGGAAACCAAGCGAAGGGCAGGAGTTGGAGTCACAGGTCTTTCATGTGAAGAGTGGCCAAAAAGGACAACAACTGGGCTAAAACCCAATTCTGAGTCCTGGTCCAAGACTGAGTGTTTCTCAGGTTAGAGCAGTGGTTCCCAGACTTTCAGATTTCAGGGACCAGTAAAACTTCAAAACTACTTTGAAGACTGATGTGGAGTTGCTGACTTTTTACTTCGCGAAATAAGGCTATTAAAATTAAAAAATCTATCATTTATTATTACCATAAAAGGTACCTTTCTAAAATAAATACATTTTAACCCTCAAAAACTGAGTACCTTTTACTTTAGTAGAAGTTTCTACATTGTTCTCATTTTTCCATCTATGACTTTTTCAACTAAGAAGGCTTTTAGTTGCAAGCATACAAAGCTAAACAAGTGACTTAAACACTAAAGGCAGGGCAGTTCAAGAGTGAAATCCACTGTTCCACAAGGTCCTGGAGGACCCAGGGGTTCCTCTCCCGTCTGTCCCCTCTGCCTATCTGCGTGTGTACACGGGCACCTGCATCTGCAAGACGGTGGCAGCAGTTCCAGGGGCACATGCAGAAGAGAGAACAGCTGCACAGAGGAGAGTCTCTTTCTGCTGGTATGCCACTTTCTGTCAGGAGAAAGAGTGTTCCCAGAAGCCCCTAGCAAGTTTACCTAAGGACACAGTGGCTGGGACTGAGCCATACTCTGTGCCCCAGCACCAGAGAGGCTGAGGCCATCTGAGTACTTTTGCCTCCACCAGAAGCTGCCTCTGTTTGTAGGGACCAAGGGGCCATACCAGGTCTCTGAAAGCCTCATCTGGGCCAGCATGAGTCTGAAGCCCGATATCTGGGAGCTAATCACTTAGAGATTCCCGTGCTGAGGCCTGCAGTGCCTGCTGAGCACATACCCACAGTCTAAGAAATCCTTTATTTAGCTTCATCCAAGTTTAGAGCAGAAATCTGTGTAAATAACTATCAGTCGGCCTGCTTTGCAAGGGAGCCTGAAGAAGCCCAGCCAAATGATATCATAGCTCTGTTGAGACAAGCTCGAATAATCTCCCATCATTTCACTCCCAATTGCATATGGACAATTGCTCATCTTTATTAATTGCCTTATTGAATTATTCATGAAAACAAAGGTATTCAAACCCAAAGGACTGGCCTTCCTCTGCTACATAAAGGAAATTATAACAGCTCCTAGTGATGGTTAGTGTAATTAGAATGAACTTTTTATTATCTTGACAAGCTATGGAAAATGTGATAACGCACAAGTAATTTTAAAAGCAACATGTTAGCCTGTAGCTGCAGTCTCTTCTGTGACATGTACCATCACTGAAATTGTATAGAAGATAAATTACAATTTTAAGCAAAAACTGAAGAAACAGGTTTCCAGGATAAGATGATAGAATGAAACAATAATATAGAATCTCTGTTCCCCCAGCCTAACAAAATAAAACAAACCAAAAAAGAGAATAAATAGACCAAGAAAAAATCACTAGCAGTAAACACACAAGAGAGGCAGAATAATTTTCTGCTGTCAATATTGAAAAACGGTAGTTGAAGAAAAGTCTTGCGCAGCCCACAGTTTGACACAGCTTCTAACTTTGCCCCGACCCACCATAAATGGTACTTAGAAAAGAAAGTAAGTCAACAAAACCCTGAAAATTCTCACTAATACTCTCAAACATGAGGAGAAGCAGACTGAGGGAGTAAATGGATGGCTCTGGGAAAAATAGGGAACTTCATCAAGTCCCTGCCTACCACAAGTTTAGAGATAAGAAAAGCCACAATCTATGAAAAACAGTATAGGCATTTCTCAAAAAATTAAACATAGAATTACCATCTGTTCCATGTCTGGGTTGTATACCCAAAAGAATTGAAAGTAGACACTCCAAGAGATATTTGTATGCCGGTGTTCATAGCAGCATTATTCACAATAGTCAAAAGGTGAAGCAACCCAAATGTCCATCAACAGATGAATAACGAAACAAAATATGATATATGCATACAATGGAATATTATTCAGCCTTAAAAAGGAAGGAAATTCTGACACATACTACAACATGGATGAACCTTGAGGACATTATACTAAGTGAAATAAGCCAGTCACAAAAAGACAAATACTGTATGATTCCACTTATATGAGGTACCTAGAGTAGTCAAATTCACAGAGAGAGAAAGTAGATGCCAGGGGCTGGGTTGGGGTGCTGGCACTAGCATTTAACGGGCACAGAGTTTCAGTTGGAGAAGATGAAAAAGTTCTGGAGATGGATGATGGTGATGGTTGTATGACAATGTAAATGTACTTAATGAAATTGAACTGTGTGCTTAAAAATGGTTAAGTGGTAAATTTTATGTTATGTATATTATATTACAATTAAAGAAAGAAAGTCCACAAGGACTTGCCATTTCCTAAATCACTGTAGATTTTGGGAAAGATCCAAGCCCACAGGCTAGGGATATGCCAGCTACGTAAGTGGGTCATGATATAGGGCTATCGTGGAATGTTTTGTCATTCCCAGCTGCTCCCTCCCTTTTCCATCCTTGCCCTTTGCCATGTGACTTGAAGTGGCCCCTGCTATGGAGTCTACTTCTCTGCCCAATTGACTTTGACCATATGACTTACTGTGACAACTAATGGAATGTGAGCAAATGTGATAAACTCTATATCCTAGCCATTGGTGATTGGCTCTCTTTTTTTCCTTCTGCTGTGAGATTGGCTTGTCCAAGATAAGCACTGCTTGGATGATTTCTATTTTGGATGTTCATTTGAGTGCATTGGAAGCATATATCCACACTAAGAACAAGAAAACGTTGATATGTTAGCACATATTCCACATAGCAGTGAAGTGATCCTCTTTGCCTACCTTCTCTTCTCTCCATAACTGTGTCCCTCACATCCCCCTGTAGGGAGAATGCTTCTTGAAAACATTGCCCTAGATAGAATATTCTTTTCTGCCACATGCCTGGCTTCCCAATCTTGTGAGCCAGGTCCTAGCTGAGGGTGACTATTCTGAGATTCCGTTGTGAAATCTGTCTTCCTGCAAATTTATCTAGAGAAATGAAAAGAGCCCATCCTTATGAGCTCGTGGGAAAATCCTGGAACTCTTGCCAGAGCATCAGAAGGGAAAGGCCATTGCTTTAGATAGACAGGGTTGTCCAAACCTGGAGTGGAGGGAACATTCTTCACCATGGCCCAATCATTCAACTTTCTTCCTTAGTTCATATAAATACACCCTCCATTCTCTATTCCAATATTCAGAATTTTTCTACTCTTACTTGAGATGTGTAAGTTGCTAAATCCGGGGCAGATCCTTTCTTTCCCGATGTAACTCTACAGGAATTCTCCCCTGTTCCCTCAGTGACTGCCCAAAATAGGTACAGTTATGAGAGCTGCTGCTGCCCACAAAATGCAGGCTGCTGTCCCCCGGGCTGCGGAGCAGACAGTGGGAATGGGAGAGGGTTTGTGCTCAGAAGGCCTGTGGCAGAAGCCTGGATGCACACACTTGCCAGACAGAAAACAGCCCAAGATGATGATCTCAACTTATTCTCAATTGCTAATTTCTAGTTGTTGTGCTGAACACAGAGTTAGAAACAGTCTGTGCTCAGGGGTTTGCAGTCTAAGCTGCCAGTGGTATGCCCCGGGCAGACACTAGTCAATAAATATTATTTGATGAGCCAGCAGTGGTTCAGGAGGGAGGGACACACTGGCTCTCTGAACAGCTCAAGCAGTCAGTCCAAGAGGAGAGAAATGGGATTCCGCCAGAAATCAAAGTGTGGCCTAGTTGAGAAGTAGCAATGAAATGATAAATAATCATGCCTGTTTATGAGCAAGGAGCTTTTTATACCACAGGGCTCAGGAACTTTTGAACACAGCTCCCTACCCTGCCCAGTGACATCAGGAAACTCTGAGGGACAGAATCATCTCCATTTTTGAGGAGGAGAAGATGAGCTACAGAAACATGAGCCAGCTTTTCCACGGTCATATGGTACAAATAGTCCCAGAGTGAGGTTTCCCACCTCCCAGCCAAGGGAGGCATTTTTCAGACCTCTCGCCTCCTTCACAGGACTCTTCTGATATAAGTGTCACCTGCCAAACATCCAAAAAATTCTAAGGCCCTACATGGCTTTGGCTTTGAATTCAAGTTGGCAAACAATTGGCGATGTGAAATGGAGACTTCCCCAAAAGAGGCAGAACAGCAGAGCAGGAGTGCGTGTGGCCCAGGTCAGTGTCCTCCGCTACAGGGAAGCAGACAGTCACCAGACACCTCTGCTGTTCCTAATGTGTAGCTTCCACAGGTGACAAACAGGAAAGACGCGCCCCCACCTCCCGCAGCCCAGTGCTCAGATCGCCATCTGAGACACTTTATAGCAAAGTTGGCAAATAACAGACTCCACACCTGGCTGACTCAGCTCAGCCCCATCTCTGAAAACGAGCATGTGGCTCAAAAACCCCCATAAGTGCCCACAGGAACGGCTGCCTCCATTCAGCTAGTCTGGGACAATTTGAAATGCCTAGAACCAACTTAAGAAAACGAAACGGCTTCCCCACAGGCAGGGTTGCCAAGTTGATTACCAGCAAAGGAAAACATCAATACACTGAATTATTCTGAAAAAATGAAATGGAAGCCAGCTAGCTTAACCAAAGAGGCAAGATACTTAGTTTTTAAAAAATTCACCAGAAGTCACCAAAGAAGATAAAATACAAAGCCAGGAGTTCTAAGTCGGTAGAGACCTGGCATGTTGAGCGTGGTGGGCCAGCTGTAAATGGTGACAGGATTGTTGTTGATGGGACAGGCCTCCAGGGGAATGGGCTTTGGATGGTGTTGGCCTGGCCCAATCGCAGTAATTTACATCTGCTCCCTGGAACACTAAACAGCTTTGTGCACCAAGCCCAAAGCCTCCAAAACCTAGCTGCTGCCCCCTTGGAAACACAGATGGCCCTGTCCTCAGAAGAATCCTCCACACACAGGTCAACCAGAGGGCACAAGGTGACACTGTGGCAGAAAAAGCACTAGAAGAGGGGTCAGAAGAGCTGACCTCTGCTTCTGTCACCAGTCTGACACACTGGCCTCAGTTTCCTCTAGGTAAAGTGGAGTTCGTAGTTACCTCCCCCGTGTTGATGTGAGGCTCAAAGGACACCCTGTGTGTAAAACGCAAGGTGTTGAGGTTGTTGGTGTCCCAGGGCTATTCCCCCACTGCTTTGGCTGGCGGTAGATCTCAGGTGGTCCCGTCCCACCATCTCAGTCACATGTAGCGCTTGGCCTGCACATCTGCCTCGATGTTTGGAGTGTGAATGTGCTGCATTCTTTGGATATTCCTGTGGGTGGATTGTCACTCCTGCTGAATGATTGTCAACTAGTGACGGCAGCCACACACCAATGTATGTCCCTGTTCCTGGAGCATGTTTGCTAGAATCCAGTGTTGGCTCCACTCCAAGCAGACACTGAAGATTCTGGCAGGCTTAGAGTATCTCCTAAACCTACCCCAAGAATCAATCTTACAGAATATCATTTGACAAATCCTGAGAATCAGCACTATGATCTCCACATTAGAGGAGGGAACTGAGAAGTCAGGACTGAAAACTGAAATGGAGCCCTTTGTAAGACAAAAGTTTGAGATGATCATAGCGAATGCATGAAAACACACGGAAATTGTGAGTTGAAGTCAGATTGTAAAGGACTAGAGTTGACACATTTTGAGGTGTCTGCTCAGTCCCTCTTCTCTGAGAAGGGCTTCCTCATCCATCAGGTGACAGCCCCACAGTTATATTTGTGTCATGTGGCCCTGCTTCCTTGGCTATAGCTGATCAGGTAGAACCTTGGTCTAGATGGGCCCATTGGATTTCCCTGGGAATCTGGAGTTGGGATTCAAGGATGCAGCCAGTCTCTGAATGTGGCTGGACCTGAGGGGCATATAAACTTGCGCTCTGTGGAGCAGACATCTGCCACGTGCATAGAGGTACAGAGAAAGCTGACCTAATAGAAAGGAGCAAAAGCAGACACATAGAGACAGCCAGAAACATGAGTGCATATGGCCCCAAGGAAAGAGTGGTTGCCTGAGTTCCTGACAGAGTCCCAGGGCCTGATTCCAGTCCCTTGTTAAGTGCGGTGCCTTCCCTACTATTCCATGAGACAATTCTAAATCCTTATACCACATCCTTCTTTTTCACTTACATTAGATTGAGTTCATTTCTATTATTTGCAATTCTAATAACCTTAAGGAGATCAAGAACCTTGCAGGTCAAATGAAGACATTTAGACTTTATTCTATAAGCAATAGGGATAGTGCGCCACCAGTAAGTAAATTAGTAGCTCCTCACAAACCATCTCTCAAAGAAAATGTTGAAATGTATCTGATACAACGTCTTACACATAACAGCCACTCAGTAAATGGTTCTTGAATTACACAGTCAAGATGGGACTTCAGTCATGTGTAGGACGCTACACCGTAGTACATGAAAAGAGAGGAAGATGAGGAGAACAAGCTGCTGATAGGTCTGACTAATTTTCAAGAACATCAAATGATCTGTTATTTAGGAAATGATACCTGGGGACCGCCATGTCTTCTAGAAAGTCTATTTTTAGAATACATCTACACATTCTGGCATCTAGTAGTGCTTAGATGGTACAAGAAAGGCAATATTTATAGGGTCTTCTTTTACGTATGGTTATTACAGACAGATGGATGCACACTCCAAAATACTTCCAAGTAAAGATGTTTCCAAAATTCATGAAAATATTAGACAAATGCTAGGAGGGAAAACCTAAATACTTCCTTTCCAGTGACACAGTACTTCTCAACTCTCCTCTCATTAAGCTATATTGGAGACTGTGCTAGGGACCAGAGAAGAATGGTCAGAGACAAACTAGAGAATGAACATATAAAACACCATATGAAGGGACTTTACTTTAAAGAATGAGCTCTGGCAAAAACAGACACACAGATCAATGGAACAAAATTGAGAGCCCAGAAGTAAACCCACGCGTTTATGGACAGCTAATATTCGACAAGGGAGCCAAGAGCATATGATGGAGAAAGGAGAGTCTCTTCAATAAATGGTGTTGGGAAAACTGGACAACCACATGCAAAAGAATGAAAGTAGACCATTCCCTTACACCATGCACAAAAATCAACTCAAAATGGGTTAAAGACTTGAATGTAAGACCCGAAACCATGAGACTTCTAGAAGAAAACATAGGCAGTACGCTCTATGACATTGGTCTGAGCAGCGTATTTTCAAGTCCCATGTCTGACCAGGCAAGGGAAACAAAAGAAAAAATGAACAAATGGGACTACATCAAACAAAAAAGCTTCTGCACGGCAAAGGAAACCATCAACAAAACAAAAAGACAACCTAACAATTGGGAGAAGATATTTGCAAACCACATATCAGATAAGGGGTTAATATCCAAAATATACAAAGAACTAATACAGCTCAACAACAAAAAAACCAACAATCCAATTAGAAAATGGGCAAAAGATCTGAACAGAGATTTCTCCAAAGAAGATATACAGATGGCCAACAGGCATATGAAAAGATGCTCAACATCATTAGCTACCAGGGAAATGCAAATCAAAACTACAATGAGGTATCACCTCACTCTGGTCAGAATGGCTATAATTAACAAGACAGGAAATAACAAATGTTGGAGAGGGTGTGGAGAGAAGGGAACCCTTGTTCACTGCTGGTGGCAGTGCAAACTGGTGCAGCCACTATGGAAAGCAGTTTGGAGTATCCTCAGAAAATTAAGGGTAGATCTACCATACGATCCAGCTATTCCACTGCTGGGTATTTATCCAAAGAACTTGAAAACACAAATGCATAAAGATACTTGCACCCCTATGTTCATTGCAGCATTATACACAATAGCCAAGACTTGGAAGCAACCTAGGTGCCCATCAAGGGACGAATGGATAAAGAAGATGTGGTATTTATACACGATGGACTACTACTCAGCCATAAGAAATGATGAAATCCGGCCATTTGTGACAACATGGATGGAACTTGAGAGTATTATGCTGAGCGAAATAAGTCGGAGGGAGAAAGTCAAATACTATATGATCTCACTCATAAGTAGAAGATAAAAACGACAAAAAAAAAAAAACACATAGCATTGGAGATTGGGCTGGTGGTTACCATTGGGGAAGGGGGGAGGGGGGAGGGCAAGAGGGGTGATTAGGGCACATGGGAGGGGATGCACTGTAATTAGTGTTCAGGTGGTGAACATGATGTAATGTATACAGAATTTGAAATATGATGTACTTCCGAAAAAAATAAAAATTAAAAAAATAATAGGAAAAAAAATAAAATAAAAAAAGAATGAGCTCTTGGACCAGAGAATATTTGTCACGGAGATGAATTCTTAGTCTTTACACCTGTCTTTAAATATTTTAAAGATTTTCAAGTTGGAGAGAAATTACATGTGTCAAGGGCTGTTCTAGAGGAGGAAACTACAGGAGCATCTTTTTCGTCCAACACAAGCAATATTGTCCCAATATTATGTAGTTGGTGTGGCTTTTTGACCTCTTCTTCTGGGAACAGCTACTGTGCTTGGCCTCGCAATGGGCCAATCATGGAATCGTGCCTTGGCCCTTCCCATTGTTTGGAACGTGAATCAGGAATTTCCCTTTCCACTGGTGTCTTAGACTGTTTGGGCTGTTATAACAACATACCAGAGACCGGGTGGCTTATAAACAACAGAAATTTATTTCTCACAGTTTTGGAGGCTGGGAAGTCCAGGATCAAGGTGTCAGCATGTTCACATTCTGGTGAGGGCCCTCTTCCTGGGTCATAGCTGGTGCCTTCTCACCGTGTCCTCACATGGTGGAACGGGTGAGGGAATTCTGTGGGAGCTCATAAGATCACTAACGCCATTCATAAGGGCTCCATCCTCAGGACCTCAGCACCTCCTCAAGGCCCCACCTCCTAATACCGTCATTGTTTGGGGTTGTAATTTAAACACATGAAATTTGGGGGGGCACAAACATTTAGACCATAACAATTGGGTTCATGTTGCGAGCAGCTGAATGACTGATAAGACCTCTAAGAGCTGCCTGACAAGAAGCAGGTTGGCTCTCAGCAGTCAGTTCCTACCATGGTACGTATTCACAGAGGGGCAAGCAGTAACTTAAAGGGGACATTGAGGGAAGTGAAAAATCAAGACATCCTCTGCACTGTGATCCCTCCAGCTTCCTGATCATTGAATAATAGTAATATTCTTCTCTCACAAATTTTTCATTGGCAAGCAGAAAATAATGTATGGTACATGCCACATAAAAAAAAAAGATAGCAAGGGGCTGGCCCCGTGGCCGAGCGGTTAAGTTCGCGCGCTCCGCTGCAGGCGGCCCAGTGTTTCGTTGGTTCGAATCCTGGGCGCGGACATGACACCGCTCATCAAACCACGCTGAGGCAGCGTCCCACATGCCACAACTAGAAGGACCCACAACGAAGAATATACAACTATGTACCGGGGGGCTTTGGGGAGAAAAAGGAAAAAATAAAATCTTTAAAAAAAAAAAAGATAGCAAAATGCCATAAATAAATTAATACTGTATTCAATTACAACTTAAATTTATTACTCAGCTCATCTTTATTAACAGCTACTTCTCCTCCTACACTGTAGGTTCCTCGAGAACAGGGTCTATGTCTTTCTTTTTTTGTCTTTGTTTTTTTCTGTATCCCAGGACTTGGCACAAACATTTTTTGAATAATTGAAATATAAGTTGATCTTCATTTTTTTAAAATCATTTTCAGCATTAAAGGAAACAACTTACTTGAATTCAGGGATTTAGCAGTTTAGGCAAGTGCATGTCTTAGCTTGGGCTGCCACACAAAATGCCATAGACTGGGTGGCTTAAAAACAGACATTTACTTCTCCCATTTCTGGAGACTGGGAAGTCCAAGATCAAGCTGCTGGCAGGTTTGGTTCCTGGTGAGGGCCCTCTTCTTGGCTTTCAGACGGCCACCGTCTTGCTATGTGCTCACGTGGCAGAGAGAGAGCTCTAGTATCTCTTCTTGACACTAATCCCGTCATGGGGACCCTACGCTTATCATCTCATCTAAACCTAATTCTCTCTCAAAGGCTCCACCACCAAATACCATTACATTGGGGAATTAGGGCTTCAATATATGAATTTGGGGGGAAATATGCAATTAGTCCATAACATACACTTATTAGGAAAAGAAATTCTCCGCAGACTCATCCGAGGTCCATTATTCCTCTTGGAGGAAGAAGAGAGTGCTCCTTCTGGCTGTGCACCAGGTGGAGTTCTAATTTCGCACCTCCCCGAGGCCATAAAGCGTGTCCTGCCACGGGGGGATGTTTGAAGCAGGATCTCTCTTATCCCAGGATGGGATCGGGCCGCCTGGCAGGTTGTCCTGCTGCTGTGAGATTATATTAGTGTCAGATTTCTTACCTTAGCCCTGGACTTGACAAGGCATGGAAGCTGCCCTCCAGAAATAAGTCATGCTAAAATGAGCCCCGCCAAACTCCAAACAGGAAACACTACGACTCTTCAAGCTGAACCTCCCCAGGCTGACCCAGGGCAGCAGGAACTGTTAGAATGTTTAAACAAGATTTCTTGCAGCTTTGGCCCCTTTGGCAGCCATTATTGCTGCTCTCTGACCCCAGCTGGCTATGCTCAAGGGCTCTCAGATCACCAGAGGGCAAGGGCCTCAGATCTCCCTTCAATAAACAGTTGTCAGTCACCATCCAATGGCATCCTTTGGATGCTGGAATTACTGAACATATGGAAGCAGTGGAATAATTTTGAGAGGTTGTAATCTTTTTTTTTTTATAGAGTAGAGGCTTTTATAGGGTGAGGGTGACCAGACAGAACTGTGATCTCTGTTCCTGGAGAGAAAGAAACTTAAAAATCATTTAATTATGACATTTGGGCTTAATATTAACAAGCTCAAAAGTTTTCCAACACCCTTCCCCAAAGCCTGTCAGCCTCCAAATGACTTCAGCTCCTCCGAGACAATCCACTCTGTGTCTGGAGCATCAATTTGATTTACAGAGCATTTCAAAATATTTATATATTTTTTAGGGTTTCCATCACGGCCTCAGCCAGTAACCTGCTGTGTTTGAAAATGTCTGGGCAGTAATTGTCATTGTTTGCAATAGCTATTTTGGACTCCAGTGAGTGCCATGGCATTTTGTAGAATCTAGGAATGCAATTACCAAAGTTGTATACATAATCCAAGTGACCTCCTGGCTTCAGAAGCTCAACCCCTAGGAAAAAAAGGATAACAACAGCAAAACGTTTGTTTAATTTTTCTTCTGTAGTTGGTCAGTGGTAGGTGGATTATATTATGGCCAATTTGGCAAAACGATGATTAGTGTAACAATTCCTTATAAGTACAAAACAATGTTGAATTAAACATACAAGAAAGAATATGACTGGGATGATGGGCCCTTCTGACCCACTTTCCTACCTAAGTGTCTGTGGAGGAAACTGGATACTGAGGGGAGGTCTGCGTCCTGTAATGACATCCTTCATGATGCAAGAGATTGTTTTTTACCAATTAAAAGAGAGCACTCTAACGTCATTTAAAAAACAAGTTGCTAACAGTCAAGAAGTTTATGCAAAAAGAAAAAAACCAAAAAACCTATTCAATAAGAAAGAGACCATTTTGGAGTCAGTAAATGAATTTACAAGGTGCCCTGAGTGTCAGTAGGGATTGGTTTCTTGGATCTTACCAGTTTCTGACAGGCTCAGGTTACTCCCAAATTATCTTCTTCTCTCTCGTTGTATTTTTGCTTTCAGATGCTCTCTGGAAGCCGCACTGTGAGAGCCCTCCGTAGTGTGAAGCAGACTTGTGAGACCTAAGTAAAGAACCGGTAAACAGAATCTCTTCATTTCCAAGAAGATCAGTGGTTTGGGTAACTCCTGCTAGAAACACAGAATTGCTAAGAACAGTCTTGAAACTTTCAGGCTTCCTTTAAGAAAAACATGGTAATTTGTCCACTAGAAATGCCCATGCTCATTTTGCTAGTACCTTTCGGGCTTGCACGCCAGCTCCCCTCGCCCAGCCGACTAGACGCGTGTACAGCGCCTGTGGGTCTGAACCTCGGGGAGCGTCGGGCTCTGCCACAGCTTCCATCAGATGCAGAGCCAGATGATGAAGTCCCTCCCAGGGCTGCCCGGGGCCTTTTCTAGATGGTGGTCTTTGCTTTCCAGTTTGTTTTCAGTCTGACAAAAGGCCACTGAGAAACTAAAATGAAACTGGCCCTAAGTGGGTCCTCTGAAGGCCTATGCGGGGCCTAAACCTCCCTGCAGTGACTCAAGACCAAAAAAATGGGACCCAGGTGACCCTGGGCTCTCTCACTGTTTGGGGTCCCTTTTTATTTATTCCACTTTACCAACCCCTTCACTTCCTCACTGTTTCCCCATTCGTGCACGGAATCACACTAAGCATAGACAAACACCCCTGCACCCCCAAATAACACGTGCAGTCTGCAGCACCGCTCCAAGCCGTGGCCAGGCTCCCCAGACATCTCTGAGAACCGCAGGCGCGCGCCGGCAGCACACACGGCGTGGCTCCGCGGGCAGCACTGCCACACTGCCGGCGGCGCTCGGGGCGGGAAGAGCCGCGACAGCACCGGCTGATCAGTCCCAGGCGGCAGGGCTGCGCGGAGACAGCTGTCAGCCCTGGTGACCAGGAGGCAGCCAGCCGGAGGGGCTGGGAGGGGCCTGAGCCCAGACTCCGGGGGTACTCAGATAATGGTAACAATAATTGTATCTAAAGTGTCTGCCACCTAAAGAGGTGACCTCATGCACAGTCTCTTGATAAATCATCCAGAAAGCTCCAGCAGGAAATTGTCCTCGAGGAGAATCTCCAATTTTTTCTTTTCAGGTTATGCACATGGCCAAGATAAAATATCTCAGTGGCTACCGTTTACATAAATTGTATGGCTCTGAAATGCCCATGTTGTATCCAGACAGGCAAATCTTTCAGCCAAAGGGGCTTTTATAATTGGAGCTTTACTGGGTACTTCCTCCCTCTTTCGTGTGTACTCAGTTACCCCAGTTTGTCTTTTATTACTGTAAGCATGGCTTTTGATTAAAGGAAATGAAAGCATTGACATTTGTGTTCATTCATTCATTTATTTTAAAAGGCGACTGATGCTTTTGTGATGTAAAGATGTTCCCTGGGAAGCAATGACAGCCTCCGCAGGAAGAGCAGATTTAACAACAAATACATTATTCTTGCACAGTTTTTCCTTGTGCCAGGAATCAAAGCAATCTGAGCTTCATGGGGAAGCTGCTCTGTCCGTGCAGATTCAAGGCGGCAGAAAGCGTTTCAGACCCGCCCGGGGTTCACTCCGACGACAGGCAAAAGTGCCTCACACTCGGAGCAGAGCGAGCAAATTAACCCTTTCTTATGTCTTATTAAAGTCTAGGTGCCAGGAGAATGAAGAGGCTACAAATTTACCATCCATCATTTATGCCTGAGTCTTAATGAAAGATCTGAGAGCAGATTTTGATAGAAGGGAATCATAGAACGTGAGAATCCACAATCTGTAGAGAATATCAAACCCAGCCTCTCAGTCCTGTATTACACTTTCTAGGTGGTCCATGGACACCACCAGTCGGTCCACAGGCCTGTGGGAGGGCTGTGCTTTGGAATTACATCACCAAGTGATATTGGTCCTAATTCTGCTGTGTGGAGTGAAAAATAAGATAGTCTCTTTTTTACCTAAAGGGCTTCAAATATTTGAGGATAATCATCATGTTTCCACCAGTGCTCTATTCTATGGGTTCTGGTCTGTTCCTTCAACCTCTCTTCTTACAGTAGGATTTCCAGATCCACCATGTCCTGACTGTCATCTACTAACCCTACTCCAGTAGATGAGGGTTTTAAAAATGTGATGCCTAAAATCAAACACAATGTGCCAGGTGCTCTGTGGATCACGTTCTGTAATCCAAACAATACAATTCTCTTCTCAGAGCCCACGCTCCTTAACCTAAGGCCAAGTTTCTTCCTCATGAACTGGTATCAAACCACGTCCCTCCCATCCTGTACTTGTTTTTAATGTAAAATTTATATTTATCCATATGAAATTTCTCCTTGATGCTTCCAGTCATGGTTGCATCTTGATTCTGACATCTTTTATACTTGCTATCCTACTTAGTTTTGTGTCATTCTCATTCTCAAATTCTCAAACGTGACAAACAAGTCTCCTATATATGTTTACCAAAATCATGGATAATAATATTGACAATAATATAATATAATATAGACAATTCCTGATGTTTGTGGCATGCCACTGAGGACCTCCCTTTAGATGGAAACTGATCCACTGAATGGCATTTTTGGATTCTGTTCTTATGTACTTTCTACCGTGATCAATTTCCCTTTATATCTCCCGTAACTAGCACAGTGCCTGGCACAGTGTAATTTAGCTGTTTGCTGGATGAACGGCATCCACCATATTTTTCCACTCAATGCATAAGAATAGACACGTATATATCTCGCTAAATGGAAGGTAAACTGTCTGCATTGTCTTCCCTAATCTATTAATGTAGTAGCCCATGTAAAAGGAAGTGAGTTTGTTTAGAAAAACTAATTCAGGGTCACGTTCTTTCCCAACCAGGACCTGGACCTTGGCATAGCATACCTGCCACAGTTGGGAACTCAACCTTCTTTGGAGTATGACTTTCTTCGCCATCCTTCAGGGGCTGAAAGCCTTTTTGTATGATGCCTGGGAGGCCCTTTGCTTTTACATGTCACTTTCAGTTGCCTGTTATTTGCTCTCAGCATTTTATTATCTTTTCCTAACGTAGGGGAGGAAGACAAATCCTCTACCCTCTGGGTCCTTCTGGCTGGGCTATGAATTAAATTCACATGAGACAGAATAACAGGAGAAAATCAAAGGAAGCTTTATAAATGTGTACGTGGGAGAAACTATGGAAGCTGGGTAACTCAATGAAATGGCCGAGCTGTCAGCTTAAATATTATCTTCAGCTACAGGCAAAGGAGGATGTTGTGGGTAGTGGGTTGGGATTTCAGAGGGGAAGAAGACAATTTTCATGAAGATAGAAATGCAAATGATTATAAAGCAAGTTCTGCTAGGCCAAAAATGGGCTGTTGGTGCCTTTCTGTCACACCTATTTTACATTATACTGTAGGGAGAACATCAAAGTTTCTTTCAGAGTCTTTTGTTCTTAAAAATAAGCCAAAGAGACACATTTTGGGGTGGCCAATTCTTATCCCCCACACTAATGTCCATGGAGCTTAGCAATAACCATTCAATTTCATTGCCCTCACAGTTACCATTTGCCTCATACACCTCAAAGGCCTGTTACTTTGCTCCGGCTCTTATATTCCCTTCCATTAGTACAACATCCCAATTCACCAATAGTGGTGGTGTTAACAATTGGACCTACACTGTGTGCCAGAGGCTATTTGTTCCAGGGGCTATTTGTGCTCCATCTACCACCAACTAGGCTATAAGTGACCCAGCTTTAAAACTTGACTTTATTATCTGCGCTCCCAGACCAGAGGTACCAACTTCTTCAGGAAGCAGCCGGAGACAGAATGCATCATGCAGGGTGTTTAATAGGGAGTGCCCTCACGACCAACACCTGTGAAAGGTGGAGAAGGACGCAGGATTGGGCAGAGGGAGAGGTTAAGCTGCAATGCAGGATCTGGAGCTAAAATGGCCCATCAGCGTTCTCTCACATTGGGCAGAAATAGGCAGGCCTTTATGACCTCCCTCCTTCAGTTACTGGATGTGGGCCCCTCAAAAAGGGCAAGCCCTTGGGCCACATGGCTGTCTGCAACTAAGACAGTCTCTGTAGAGGCCATCAACTTAGTCTGTCCACTCCCAGCAGCTGAGACAGGTCCTTTCTTGTCACCACACGAGTCAATATACAATTATGCAATTATGTCAGACTCTTTTATTAACTGTTTATTTTTTAAGATTTCCCATGATTCTTTGATGTTAATTCTCCCAAAATTGATCCACAGATTCAACACAATCCCAATACAAATTGCAGTAGCTGTTTTTCTAGAAAAAAAGACAAGCCTCAATAAAGTTGATTTTAAAAACTTAAAGGTAACTACTAAAAAAATAATATGAGGATTATAATTTCCAAACAAGTGGAAGGGAAAAGTGAAAAAAAATTTAAAAACAAAACAAACTCTGGATCAATCCAAAAGAAGGTAGGAAAAGAGATGTCACAAAGGAAAGAAGCATTTTAGAGAGATGACACATTTTTTAGTAAAAATAAGCTCAAATATATTGGTAATTACAATAAGTGTAAATGGATTATAGTTAATTATTAAAGACAGCAATTCTCAAATTAGATTATAAAAACAAAATTCAACTATTTGATGTTTTCAAGAAACCACTTCAAGCATAAATATACAGAAAGTTTGAAAGGAATGGAAAAATTGTACTGGTCAAATTTTAAATAAAAGAAAGGTAGCATGGTAAGAATTATATCTGAAAAAGTAGATTTTAAGATAAAAAATTATATGAATAAAAATATATATAATATAAATAAATATAATAATAATATGATAATTTACTTAATACAAACAATTTACTCACTTTAGGATGATATGAAAAAAATTTGCCTACCTAATGATAATATAAATAATTTACTCAATGAAAATATGAAAATTAATCTAATGAACAATTTCCTTGGAAAATATAACAATCCTGTACTTATACACACCTGAAAGCATTGCACATAAACAAAACCTCACAAATGTACAAAGAGAAATTGGGAGGATATTAACCCATCACTTAGAAACCACTAAGATTAAACAGCCTAAAAATTAGCAAGATAGAGAAGATTTGAACCACACAATTAACAAACAATCCAGTGGACATAGCTTAAATCCTGCATGTAAAAGACAGACATATCCTCTTTTTTGACGAAAAGGGAATATTTACAACTGGGACTTAACATAAATCTCAACAAATACTAAATAATTGACATAACACTGATCACTTCCTCTCACCACACTCTAAAAATTAGAAATCAGTAACAAATTGATGTCTTATTTCCTAAAGTCTAAGAGAAACATTTAACTGTGCTCCGTATTTTGATTTCTCAGATGACTTTACAACTTTCTCTCAAGGTTTTTATAATTTATTTCCCCATCACCAACCAAATTCTTCTTGGCCAGAATTAAGTTTAGCACAGTAGCTTCCCTGTTTGTTTACTTATTTTTTTAAGAGATGAAATTGTAGGTAAAGAAGGCCAAAATTTTATCAAATATTCTGCTTTCAGCCAAATAGTACTTACTGCTAACACATGTCTATGTGGTTAAAATATTTCATTACTATTACATCAGTTTAATAATCTGTACTGAGAAAATATTTTTTAAAAATAAAGTATTTCTCACATGCTTAGCCCTGCCAGGCCATTTTCAATTTGCTCCTGTGACATCATCACCTCCATTCCTGAATTCTTTTATTTTTCGTCCATATGTTCTTTGCTTTGCTTCTGACCCCAGGCTTATGGATTCCCAAGTAGGTATATACTTTTGTGACTCAAATTCTAGTCTCCTAATCTCTACTTCTATCTGAATCTTTTCTTTCAAATTATCTTATTCATTATAGTATTCTATTTCTTCATATAAACCCACCTTATACATTAAACCCATATACTTTTTCAGTAATACCCATAAAAGTTCATGTTTCTAAAAATTTTATTAGAACTGGTAGTTTCCATGTTTGTCTCCATCTTCTGTCCATTGGTACACTGATAATAAATCCAAAAATTGTTTCTCAGCCTTCTTTCATTTCCTTTCCAACAGAGAATTTTTGAGTAACTTTCCACTATACTTACTCCTGGGCCACCTTAGTTTTTCTCAATAAGATATACTTTTATAATTTTTTATTTAGATAGTTTTTACTCCATTTTCCATTCTGATTTCACTACATAAGAGCTTTGTTTTCTTGAGACATACTTTACCTTTCTGTGCTTCAATTTCCTCATCAATGAAATGAAGATTGCAATGGTACCAATTTCATAGGTTGTTGTAAGAATTAAATGAGTGAATACATTCAAAGTGTGAGGCTGGTGTTCATAGAGTTCAATAAGAATTAGCTGCTGTTAAATAGATTTGCTTTCAAAATTCAGTTTAGAACCCTCTTGATTACTTTAGTGCATCTTCTGCCAAATACACTCTTGCAGGACTTTTTGTAGCCTACTATGTCCCTTGCTTTCTGGTTCACAGTTCAGGATACTCAACCTCTTCTTGAGACCACTGGCAAAGCTGTTTGCTCACATTGTATAGGCAGAATCATAAAATGTAGAAAAGACTTTTTTAAAAAAACATGTGTTCCTAAATCCTCCCATCTCCTACGCAGCATCTCAGTTGTTAGAAACACATTTCGGAGTTTTTCTGACTATATCAGTTCTCTCCACGTAAATCAGTAGATGTGGATGGGCTCAAAAAAAAGTTACAGAGCTCAAAACTAAGGTTGCTTCCATAATCCTTAGAGCAGGGAGAGTCACCAGCCAATATAACTCCTGTGTTCTTCCCAGCCCAAAATACTTATATGCACTTCTATACAGTAGCAATGAACAACCCAAAAAGAAAATTCAGAAAACAATTTCATTTATAACATTTTCAGAAAGTATCAAACACTTAGGAATAAATATAATCAAGAAGGTGCAAGATTCGCCCACTGAAAACTATGAAGCATTGTTGAAAGAAATTAAAGAAGACCTAAATAAATGAAAAGACATCATATGTTAATGGATTAGAAGATTTAATGCTGTTAAAATTGCAATATTTCCCAAATGGATCTACAGATTCAATGCAATTCTTATCAAAATTCCTCCTGCCTTTTTGCAGAAATTGGACAAGCTGATCTTTATATGGAATTGCAAGGACCCCCAAATAGTTAAAACAATTTTGAAAAAGAAAAACAAAGTTGAAGAATTCACACTTTCTAATTTCAAAACCTACTACAAAGCTACAGTAATCAAAACAGTATGGTACTGGCATCAGTATAGATGATATATGATCAATGGAATAAAAATGGGAGTCCAGAAATAAATCCATAAATCTATGGTCAATTGATTTTGGACAAGGGTAGAAAGACCATCTAATGAGGAAAGAATAGTCTCTTTCACAAATAGTGGTGAGACAACTGGATAGATATCCATCTGCAAAATAATGTAGTTGGACCCTTACCTCACACCATATACAAAAATTAACTCAAAATGAATCAAAGATCTAAACATAAATGTTAAGGCTATAAAACTCTTAGAATAAAGCATAGGCGTAAATCTTCGTGATTTTGGATTTGGCAATGAATTTTTAGATATGACATCAAAAACACAAGCAGTGAAAAGAAAAATAGATAAATTGGACTTCATCAAACTGAAAATCTTTTGTGCATCAAAGGACTCTATCAAGAAAATAAAAAGACAATCCACAGAATGGAGAAAATATTTGCAAATCATACAGACGATAAGAGTCTAGCATCCAGAATATACAAAGAACACTTACAACTCAACAACAAAAAGACAAATAACCCAATTAAAGAATGAGCAAAGGACTTGAGTAGACATTTCTCCATAGAAGATATACCAATAGTCAATAAGTACATGAAAAGATGCTCAATATCCTTAGTTATTAGGGAAATAAAACACATACACAAGCACACACACATGTGAGGCAGCACTGCATGACTACTGGGATGGCTATAATAATAATTTAAAAAAAAGGAAAACAAGTGTTGGTGAGGATGTGGAGAAACTGGATCCCTCACACATTGATGGTAGGAATGTAAAATGATGCAGCTGCTGTGCAAAACAGTTCAGTGGTTCCTCAAAAAGTTAAACAGAATTACCACATGACCCAGAAATTCTGTTCCTAGTTATAGATCTAAAAGAATTAAAAATAGTCATTCAAACAAAAAGCTGTGCACGCATGTTCATAGTAGCATTATTCATAATATCCAAAAGGTGGAAACAACCTAAGTGTCCATCAACAAATGAATGGACAAACAAAATGTGGTATATCCATGCGATGGAATATCGTTCAGTCACAAAAAGGAATGAAATGCTGATGCATGTTACAATATGGACGAACTTTGAAAATATTGTGCTAAGTGAAACAAGGTGGAAACAAAGGTCACATATTTTATTATTCAATTTATATGAAATGTCCAGAATAGGCAAATATCCAGAATAGGCAAATCCTTAGAGACAGGAAGCAGATTAATGATTGCCAGGGGCTGGGGGGAGGGTAGATTAGGGAGTGACTGCTTAACAGGTGCAGAGTTTCTTTCGGGAGTAATGAAAATGTTCTGGAATTAGATAATGGTGATAGCTACACAACACTGTGAATGTACTAAAACCCACCGAATTGTACACTTTAAAATAGTTAAAATGGTGAATGGGGGGGGGACCCTAAAAGCCAGATACAAAAAGGACATTAAAAGTTAAGAATAAAAGACAAGGATGACATTTTTATCCTCAAGACGTCATGATAGATTGCTAAATTGGCCTTGTAAAGTCACAGATAGATTTTGCTGCAAATCTCCGTGTAAATCAATAGACATGAGGGGGTTGACTACACACAGGTATAGAAACTGTGTATTTCACAGCTTCTTGAAACAATCTAATCTTATTTGATTGTGCTGTTTTCAATAAAGATTCATTATATATAAAACAAAAATGGGGCTAGACAATAAATAAGGATACTTACAATTTAAATAGTGGGTGATTCCACCTGCCTACAGTTTCTGCTGGCATCTCATGGTGAGGGCATCTTATCGCCGTGTCACCCTGCTGTATAAAAATATGATATTTTCCACACAATATGACCCCAAAATGCAAGTCAACTGTCTTTTTGGGGTTTAAATGAAGAAACAGTAATGTATTTGGACTCTGGAGGGAAAACTGGCTGTTTGAACTGACAGATGATGACCTTTGGTCCTAACATGGCATCTTCCTGAGGAAATGGCCAGGGGGATTTGAGTCTACATGATTTTCATACGACGTGTTGGCCTAGGAGTCTAAGCCCGTGTGAGCTCTGTTCCACCGCCCTGAACAGTTCCCCTGTCCTCCTCAGCTCACTTGCCTTTGCCTGTTCTCTCGAGCTTCACATTGTGCCTGAGGGCAGAAAGCAACGGAGTGCATTGACCCAGGCACTGAGGGGAAACCTGCCTACATCACCAGTTCGTCCAGATTTGGAGATGAGTAAGCCACAGAGTATTCTCACTTCTCACCCTACATTCACTGATATTCTCATTCATTCAACAAATATTTGTGACTGTCTGCTATTTGCCAGGCAGTGGGAATCAAATGTGAAAAGCCACGGGCTCTGCTTTTGTAACTTCCTCCTGGGACAGATAGAAATATAACCAAATAATGTTGGTAGTGATAAAGAAAATAAAACATGTACGTGCAATCACAGAGGTACAGAAAGCAACATGGCATAATGAACTTGAGCACAGACCTTGGAGCCTTGAGACCTGGGTTTGAAATGTGACAATGGAAACCTTAACCATGAAGATGTGGGCAGGTCACTTAACCTCTCTTTACCTCAATTGCTAATTTCTTTATTGGAGACAGCAGTCCATATACACTAAGGGTGAGCAGCAGAGGGACTAGCATATAGTATATGTGTGATATGCTACAGAAGACTACTCTAAACCTGCTAAAGGAAGTTATGGCCATCTTCCCGCATCTCAGTTGTCTTAAGCTTGTCAGGTTGACATGGGAGAAAGCACATTCTAAGCAGAGGGAACTACATGTATAAAGGTAGAATGACAAGCATCCAGAATGACATTGAGGTAATCAGGGTGACGCATGTCCAGAAGGGGCAGGAGATGAGGTGGGAAGTGTCATCTTTGGCCAGATCATTAAAGAGATGGAGTCTATCTTGAAAACATCATTTAAGATCTTTAAAGGGGCAACACAATCAGCATTGCATTTTCATAAAGATAATTCTGGTTGCCATGGGGAGATTGGGTTGAAGTGAACAAAGCTTTTAATCAAGGAGACTGGTTAGAAGGCTACTATGCCCATCGGGCAGGGTTGGCAGAGACAGAGAGTAGAAGAGATAACTGACAAGCTTTGTTGATTGAATGGATATTGAGGAGAGGAAAGGAGGAGTCACAAAGTGACTCCCAGGTTTCTGGACTGTGCTTCTAGGAGGATCAGGACCACTGGAAGAGGAACGGTTTGGGATACAGTTGGAAATACACATCTGGAACTCAGTGGAGAGATTCTAGAAATACATATTTGAGAGCCATCAGTGAACAGGTTGTAACTGGTACTATTAATTTACTAGGTCCAGCCCTGTACCAGGTTCTGGAGATACTACAACATGGACTTGCTCTCAGGGTCTTATAGACTAGCGGGGGAAAAGTAAGACATTTAATAAGTAATTATCATAAGAAGTGTGATGAGCAGTGTTGTGATCAAGGAAATACAGAATCCTTAACCCAGTTTAGGGTTCAGAGAAAGCGGCTCTCACAACGGGATCTTTACACTTTGACTTTAAGGACGAATTGCAATTACTTGCAGAAGAGCAGTCCAGTCGGAATGAATACTATGTACGAAGGTCCAGAGAGGAGAGCATTGCACGTTGGGGTCACTGAGTATGAGAGCCGGGAATGCAAGAGATGGGATGAGAGAAGTAAGCAGGAGTGAACGTGTGCAGGGCCTCGTGAGCCTTGGAAAAAATTTGGATGTTTAAGTCAGGGGTGTCTTGATAAAGTTTGTGTTCTAGAAAAGTCATAGAGGCTGCACCGGGAGAATCACATAAAGGGGAGCGAGGCTACTTGCAGAAATCAGTTAGAAGGCTTTCAGTGGCCTGGATCGGGCTGACGGTGGTATGTAGAAAATGAAGAGGGAACATGCCAAATTTGATTATTACATTAATATATACTATTACTCTTTCAAAGGGACAGAAACGACCTCAAAGGAGCTCTCTTAAAAGTGGGGAACCGTTGGCTCCAGCAACCAAATCATGGAAAGGCAAGGGAGCTGCTGGCCGTGTGACGGCTGGGGGGGTGGGGAATGGAATGCTGTCATCTCTTTCTATTTTCGTTCTCATCTCTGCTTATCTCTGAAAGTTAACTGTTCACTCTTTCAGGCCTGGTAGGGTACACGACCTATTGGTGGCTCTGAAATCATGTCTTTACAGCTTCTGACTGAAGAAGGAGACTGCTGTCTGATTCAGAACAGATTCAGAATGAGGGTCCCAGGAAAGGCTGCCATTGGCCAGGCTTGGGTCATGTGTTACCCCTGGGCTCATCTCTGCATCTAAGGGGAGAGGTACTTTGTCCAAGGGACATGCTCATGCCAGTGGTCCAGGAGGTAAGGTCTGTTAGCAGATAAGTGGACAGGAGATGTGGGCAGTCCCAGGCAGACACAAAGGCACCGCAGAATTAACTGAACTTGGTGACTGATTGTGCATGAGGGGCAGGAACGAGCCAAGGATGACACTTAGATTTGTAGCTCGGGTGACTGGGAACATGTTGGGGCCCTTCTCTTAGACAGGAAACAGCAGAGTAGAAGCAGGTTTGAAGGAGAAGACAGTGAGTTCAGATTTGTACCTAGAGAGTGCTGAAGAGTACATGGGACATGCTATTCGAGATGCCCAGTAACGCGCCTGCTACCCAGAAGAAAAAGCTGGGCAGAGATTTGGGAATCTTCAGTGTTGAGAGGGTCCTTGAAGCCCCAGGATTGGATGCCATCCTCCAGGGAGAATGTAGAGTGAGAAAGGAGTGGTTGAGGAGGAACTCTGGGAAACACCAGGATCTGAAGGTGAGACAGTAAAAACTAAGAAGGAACAGTAAGGAGGAGGAAATCGGAGCGAATCCTATTATTATGTGAATTCTGGTTCATGATTGTTGGAAGAGCTGGCAAAGAAGGATCAAAAAGCTGTTGGCAAAGTAGTCTCTGAGAAGCTCAAAAGTCTCTCTAGCAAGACAAGAACCCAGCACCTAACAGAGCAGGTAGTGTGTGATTGGTGCCAAACTGAGCTCGAGGAGCGAGGGAGAAAGGGAGCACTGTGGATTGGTGTAGCCAGAGGAAGCAGGACTTAAGTAAATCCTGAAAAAAAAGGGGCAAGATTTGAATAGTTGGACAGTAGGAGTCGGGGGAGAAATTCCAGGTTAGAAGATTTCATGAACAAAGGCGAAACCACACCAGGAACATTCAGGAGATGTGCTTACGCTGAGGCTTGATGAGAGAGAATTTTGGGAAGGTTGAGTTTGGGCCAGATGGAGAGGGCCTTAAATGCCAAGCTAAAACATCTGATAATAAACTTTAGTTAGTAGCCAGCCTTCAAAGGTTTCGGATACTCCCTTAAAGAAACTGACCTGTGGTATTGTTTTTGTTTTCTTCCCTTTCAAAGCATCCCTGGCAGACCGGTCCCTGTTATATAACTCCCTTCTCTCCTCTCTTTGTTGACTTTGTTTTATAGAACATTAGGTGTGACTCCGACACTTCTTGAGTGTCAAAGCTGATCCGGGACTGTTCAGAAGCTTTCTCCAACAGGTAGTTAAGTTTTCTTTTCTTCCATCCTATTACTTCCAGTTGCATCCCTCAGGGACCATGTGAAACTATTCCACGTTCTCCTTGTGTTTATGTTCTGAGGATGCTTATACAGTTTCCACATTCCCTCTGCTTTGAGCTTAGCCAAGGTATACATGTTTAATTCTTTTAATCTCTCCCCCTAAGTCACTCCCTCTGGCCTCTTAATCATCCTAATTGCTCTTCTCTGAATGGCAGCCAACTCAGTGTGTGCATCTTCCTTGTGAGGCCGTGAGGAACACAGTATTCCACGTGTGGTCTCACTAGACCCATATATTACCTCCCAGTTTCATCATCCGATGGCTGGACATGGGAAGCCGCACCCCTCTTGCCCTCCCCCTCCCCACAGTGCACCCTGGCCTCGGTAAATCCCTTATCTCAACAGGTTATCTTCCCATTTCCAGGTGGCCTGTTCCAAAGCTTGGAACCGGTGTTCACCACATGTTCTCCCCCACGCTCCCATCCCAGGAGGTCTCTGACTGGGGAAGGTGGCCTGGGACCAGGCCGAGTATCTGTGGAAAATTGCAGCTAAGCTTGCATAAGTAAACCTTGGAAGAGGGGAGGCCGAGGAGTGCCCGGAATGAGAGGACGCGGCGCCTGCCATGAGCTCTCCGGCCTGCCGAGCTGGGAGCGTCCGGGAAGGTGCAACTTGGAGGCTGCTTCTCTGTTTCCAATTATCCTTTTTATCTCTGCTCTGGCCTTTCTCCTTACCTAAGTGTTTTCAGAGCTCTCAGCCATTACTGTTTAGCTTTGGGAGGATAAACGTGAAACCAAACAAATTATAAATATCCCGTTTCAAGATGTGTTATCACTGTGAATAGAAAACCCCAGAAGCCTGAGTCTTTTGAAAGCTCTAGTCTTTTTCTTTAAGCTTTGAAAAAGAAAAAATCCTCTGCCCCTCTAAGGATGTGGTGGCAGAGGTTAAACTGCCTTTGAGAAAGCCAAATGTTTGGATTTCACTGAAGGTTGACATGGAAACCCACCTGAGGCTTCCTCGGGTGTCTCGGGAGGAAATAAAACCCGAGATGGATGTTGCTGTGGCAGGAGGCAGCTCGCTGGCGGGGCGGCAGGTACCCCGGCCCTTTGCAGGAAGAAACGCGGCGGGGGGGGGGGGGGGGGGGGGGGCGGGGCCGGAAAGCGAAGTCGAGGGAGAGGAAACGAAAAGCCAGAAAGGGCACGACTGGTGGGTGCCTGCGGATGGCCGGGGAGATCCCGGCTGTCTCCGACCTTTCCAGAGCCAGAGTGCTTGCGCCTCCGCGGCTGGAAAGTTGTTTTTATTCGCTTTATGCCCTTTTGGAGCAGTGGAGTAAATAGCAGCCACAGGCCTGCGGGCACCTCCCCCGGCCCCACGCGGCAGCCTGGTGGGCTGCAGATCCAGAAGGAGCTGAGCCTTCGCCACGTCTGTGCCACACTTCAGTCACATCTGCACTTAGGCACTGGAAGACTACAGTGAAAGAGTCTTTTGTTATTTTGGTTTTGGGGGGCTTGGGGGAGTGAAGAGGAGAAGAGAGAGCCCTGGGGGAGGGGAAGAAGGAGGAAAAACGCCAGAGCGGGGAACCTGCAGGAAGAGGAAGCGGGGCGTAAATCTGGTTCCTTCCACCCTCTCCTGTCTCCTTCCACACGGATGTCTCGGAAGGGGGCCAGGCGTCCGAGGTCACTCGCCCTGCCTGCAGGCTGACTCAGACTCTCCGCTTCTCCTTTGGGTACCTGAGGATGCCCTAGGAAAGAAACCTTGAGAACCTCTGTCTTAGGGGTTTTGAGGGCCTCCGTTTTCTCCGGCCGCTGTTTCTTCCCCGCCTGGGGTATCCACTCCGGGTAGGGTCGCCGGATAAAATACAGGGCCCCAGTGCAGTTTGAATATCAGATAAACAAGGAAGAATTTTTAGTATAAGTATGTCCCATACAGTGTCTTTTGTCTGTTTTCTAAATCTGGCCACCCTAATTCAATATGCATTTATGATTCTTCTAATTCAATTCGTGTCCAGACAGCAATAAAGCAGGATGGGGACACGCCCTCAGTGCGCCAGCCACCAGGCACAATTCCCCGCGTCCCCCTTCTCCTCTCTAAAATTGGTGTAAGTTCAGCTTTAGGCCCAACCCTCGGGTGTTTTCTGGGGCAGTGGGTGTAGAGAGCTGAGGTGGGAGTACAGACCCAGCGGGCAGTAATTTAGGTTGCCTAAGCCGGCAATTGGAATTTCCAACGTGAGATAATGTTTCTAGTACTTGCTGTATTCTCGTTTATTGGAGGCATTTACAAGATGTGCTGTGAACATAAGAGTTAAATAGTAATTGCCTTTTGTAAGTGGCAATTCTAACTGGGGTTTACATTTGGGATTAATAGTAAACTCCTCAGGCCTTACTGACACAAGAATGTAGTTGCCCAAATAAACAACGTTCTCGATCAGGACTCAGAACCAGTCCTCCGAGCACGCAGGCTCTTCCTCTTGGTAGCAAGGAGCATTTCCCAACTCTGAAGTAATTTGTAATGTGCTGGGAAAACATTTTCAAAAATGGATATCTTAGATACCATAAAAGGGAAAACAATTCTCTCTTTTGAAGTAATAAATAACCTTTGTAGCAGAATGCCTTCAGTTTGCATTTCTGAATTATTTCCTAATAATACTAGGCTTATGGGGCCTGAGTAGTGCCTACTGCCTAGTAAGGAAGAGGCTAATGGAACAATGGGGGTCTGGGGTTTACTGTCCTCTAAATGTTAACATTCTTCTTGGTACATAAAACTAAGAACACCTCCCACTTATTGGATTGCGGTGGACTTCATGGGGCTGGCCGTTCAGACACAGAGTGGAGGCGCCTCAGATGGAATTCTGTTACACCACCTCCCAGTGGTCCCTGTTCCTTTGGTTTCCCCAACCAAAGGGGGAGAAGGAATTTTCAACATTTCCTGAGGAATACCAACTTTCCAGCTAAATGCTTTCTTCTTCTTCCCATCCTGACTGGAACATCACACGCTGGATTCCAGTGAGACAGAGCATCTTGACAAAGAAACGCTGCCCTTTGATAGAAATGTGAATGCGCAGAGAAGCACAGAAAGCATGTTGTTCTCCTGGGAGGTCTCAAACTGCTCCAGGAAGACTCTTGAAAAGGCAGCGGCTCTCGGTCAACTCCAAAAGTGCTGCTCACTCTGCCCCCTGGTGCATGTGTGTGTGGCTCATCCAATAAGGAATTCCTTCCTCCCCACTTCCAGGTGATGCTGTGAGTGGCTTTGGAGAATCCCGCCTCCCAGGGGGCCAGTGAATGTTTCTCACTCTGTGCATCCTGTGCTGAAGGCTTGGGGAAACTGAAGACTTGGATTCCTTTCCAATTCATTCCTTCAACAAATATTTGTTGATCTCCTGCTGTGTCCGCCTCACTCTTCACCAAACTGTCAAGGGAAGCAAGCCTGTGGATGAACGTGGGGTTCTGAGTCATGGTTGGGAGTGATGCGGGGTGGGGGATGGCAAGGAGAGAGGATGGGCATGCAGGAGTTCAGTGACAGTAAAGCCACTGTGTGTCCAGTGTCTAGCACTGTGCCTGGCACAAAACAGAAGCTCAGAAAATATTTGTTGAATCTATTTGAAGATGAAGTATTCCGAGTGATTAACTTTTTTTTATTATCCCTAAACTATCTCCTCCTCATCTCATCAAATCTCTCATCAATGCTACCTCAGTAATGATGTATACTAAACAAAGCTGATTGTTTTTTTCTTGGAAGTTTAAATATCTTGCAGCATGTCAGACTGATCATTCTGATCTTGGATTGTGCCTAGCTGGTAACGAGTCCTGTAGCCAGAGGCATTGCAGGAGATGGAATGAATGTGCAGCGACCCAGCGACAGGGCCGGCTTTTCTGAAAAGCCAAAAACTCATGGGAGTTTTTTTGGTCGAGATGCTGTATCTCACTGAAATCCCGCATGTGATGTTTGGGGTCAGGATGGGAAAGAGAGTAAAGCAATCGGAAAATTGGTGTTCCTTTGGAGCCCAGGGAATTAACGCAGTGTATGTGTCTAGCCCAGGGCAACATGCAGGTGGTTTAGGTTTGCTTGAGTAAAGTGGACGGGCCTCTCCGCAGTCTTTGGTGCATAAGAACACATCTAGGAGACTCCCATCGAATCCACATGGCCGGCTGCTTGCCCTCATGAAATGTTCTGGAAAAGTTTGCCCAGCAGTTGGCATGAAAAACAATGCTGCTGACTATTCAAACAATTAAGTATTTTTCAATTAGTGTTTATTGAGTCTAGGATGTGAGAACATTCCATGGTGCTCTATGTGGCGAGGGCTGGAGAGGAAGAAGAAGGTTCTGTCTTTTCCTTTTGGGAGCCATAGTGTAGCTGAGGATTCCAACATAACACCAGCAGAACCATCAAGTAGTGATAAGACAAGGAATGTAGAGGAGGTAGAGGAAGGCATGCATGGGTCTTAGGAGCCAGAGAGAGTGGGAGGGTGAGTAGGGACTTGAGTTGATGGGGCCAGTAATAATGTGCCAGGCCCTGCGCTAACGGAGTGAGTAGATGGTATCTGTGACTCCTCACACAGCTCTGTGGAAGTTGTACTGTTGTTGCCCCAATTTTTCACATGAGAAAACTGAGCCTGGTAAAAGTTAAGTAACTTGCCCCAGGTCACTGAGCAAGTAAATGGCATTTGTACAGAAGGTAAGAAGGGTGGGTGGGTGTAAAACGTAGTGTAGTGGGAAAAAACACCGTTTTCTCTCCCCCTTCTCTCTTTAAAGTGCGGATAATAATTCCTGCCTTTCAGGATTGTTGGGTGGGATAAATGAGAGCGTTGTGAACGGTCGTTTGCTGCCGGGTGCTCAGTGGGAAGTCAGACTGCATTAGGGAAGAGGGGGTGGAGACATCGCCTAGAGGGAACTGCTGCGTGACTAATGGGAGCAGGGGGAAATAAATTTGGAAACGAAAAGGGATCCGGTTTATAGAGAACCTTAAAACCTAAAAAAGAGGGTGGGGATTGATGTGGCATTAGATACTTTCACAAAAGTGATTGTTCTTTTCTGATTTTAAAAGTAGTATGTACTCGTCAATATTTTGGGGAAAAAACCCAGGAAAGTATAAAGTTGAAAATAAGATAATTCTACCAGCCGGAGATAATCACTTATAATCTTTTTTGTATTACCTAACTTTATCCTAACTTCATAAAATATGAAATTATGATCTTAACTTGAAATAAAGTTTTTATGTATGCATATGTATTTATATACTTATAATATTCTTTATGATTATACTATACAATAAACTCTGTTGCTTTTCACTCTTTGCTGTGAACATTTTCCTCATCACTAGATAATATTAGAAAAAACTGTTTAAGGCTATACAATTTTAATAAAGTAGAAGTACCATTATATTTAACAATTTCTCTATTATTGACTATTTAAGTTGTTTCCAATCTTTCACTACTAGAAAGAGCACTGTGATGAGTATCCTTACACATAAAACTTTAACTGCATTTCAAAAATTATTTCTTTAGGCTGAATTCCTAGAAATAGAGACACTAGGTCAAAGAGTATAATGTTTTTAAGGCTCTTGATTCATATTGCCAAATGGCTTTCCAGAAAGGTTGAACCCATTTATATTCCCACTAGAGTGTGCCCATTTAAGGGAACTCTTGCCAATGAACTTTTTTTAACTTTGTCAATTTCATAGAAAAAAATAGCATCTTGTTTTAATTTGCATTTCTTCAATTATAAATAAGATGGAACAACTTTTTCAGTTTGTTGGCCATTTGTATTTCTTCTTTTGTGATTTTTCTCTCTCTTTTCTTTTCAAAGATTGGCACCTGAGCTAACATCTGCTGCGAATCTTCTTTTTTTTCTCTTCTTCTTCTCCCCAAAGCCCCCCAGTACATAGTTGTATATTCTAGTTGCAGGTCCTTCTAGTTGTATATTCTTGTGCTATGTGGGATGCCTCCTCAGCATGGCCTGATGAACAGTGCCATGTCCGTGCCCAGGATCAGAATCAGTGAGGAGCACGTGAACTTAACCACTTGGCCATGGGGCCGGCCCCTATTTTCTTGACCATTATTCTAAAACAGCACTAGAAAATTTAAAATTACATATATGGTTCACAAATGTAATTTTAAATTTTCTAGTAGCCGTATTAAACAAGTAAAAAAAAAGGTAAAATAAATTTTAATGATAAAATTATTTTAATAAGAAAAATCTTAATAATAAAATTTATTTAACTAAATATACCCCACATATTATCATTTCAACATTGGCACTAGACACATTTCAAGTGTTCTTGTGGCTAGTGGCTACCATATTGGACAGTGCAGATTTAGAATATTTCCATCATCACAGAAAGTTCAACTGGACAGCATAAAATGTTAGTATCTTTGATATTTATTTATAAGGGACCTTTATATATTAGAGACATTAGCCTTTTCCCTGTCATACTTGTTATAACATTTTCTAGTATGTCATTTGCCTTTTAATTTTACTTTTTTTTGAATTACGTATTTTTAAATTATATAGGCAAATCTATCATTCTTTCCCTTTGTTATTTCTTCTATTGTTTTTAGACTTACCCATTCCTGGATTAGTTAATTTTTCACATATAATTACCCCAAGATTTTTTTATTGACTTCATTTTTAATGTAATTATTTAATCCTGGAATTTGTAGCATTTATTTTTAAAGTCAACTTGATTTATCAAAAAGATCACTCTAGTTGTATGTCTATTGATTTCTCCTTGTAGTTTTTAGTTGTTTCTATCTTCTGTGTTTTGATGCTGTGTTATTTAGTGTATAGTGTATAGTGTTCATGATTGTTGATACTTGTAAAGGACTATGATCCTCCTTGTCCTTTCCAATGTTTTTTGCTTTAACTCCACTTTGAATTAATTAAAACCCCTGGTTTTGGTGTCTGTATTTGCCCAAGAAATCATTGCCCAATCTTCAATTTTTAAAATTTCACTCTTATTTTGCATATAGTTTTGTGATAATTTTTATAACTCATTTAATCTTAACTGTTAAATTGAGTTTGGCTCTTATTACTGGTCCTTTTGTGTGGCATTTTCTCCTATTTTTCATTTCTTACTTTCGTTTTGTTTTATCACTCAGACAGTTGAAGTACACCTTCAAGTAATTATTTTCAAGTGCTTCTCTTATAGTTCTCTTATAGTCAATAAATGTTTTCTGAATAAAGGAATGAAGAGTGTTAAGCCTATGCACACCATAGAAAATCTTTCTGTTACTGTCATTCATGAATGACAGTGTAATTAAAAATGAAATCTCCCCTCAAAATTCTGTAAACATTGCTGAATGATCACAGTAGAATAATAGAAGAGAACTGGACATCAGCATGAGTTTTTATTTTGTGATAAATCTACTTTTCACCCCTGGATAATGGTCTCATATATAATGGTCTCTCTTTTTTTAACAAACTGTTAATTTTCGAACTTTACATATACTTTACATTTAAACATTTTGCTAGGATATGTCTATATTTTGGGTTCTTTTCATTTGTTTTGCCTGGAACAGAATGAGACTCTTTTATCTGCAAATTTAAGCCTTTTTCAATTCAAGAAAGTTTTGTTCTGGTATATATTTGTCTGTCTTATATGGTTGTTGTGGATCCATCTTTAGGGAACATGACTAATTTTGAGGTTGGACCCTAGCCTTTAGCCCTCATGTCTATCATTAATTTTTCTCTATTTGTCCATTTTATGTGTATTTTAAGGGAGTTTTGGCAAATGGTATAATGTGAGGAATGAAGTTGGTCTTTTTCTAACTAATTTGCTTTCTCAAAACTGAAAAAAAAAAATACAAGCTTGTTTTTATGTTTCTCATTCCATTTTCAGAAACATCAATTGTGTCCTTTATGGGCTGTGATGTATATTTCACTTCTGCTATTACTTTATTTATTTACTTATTATATCTCAAGCTGCTTCTTTTTTATCCCAGCCTGTTTGCTACTCATAGTTTTCTGCTCTTGTTTCATAAAGTGCATGTGTCCTTGTGTCTTAATAATGATGCCAAGCATTATTAAATATTCATATGATTATCCTGATAGTTTTCAGATGTCTGTTTCAGCAAGAAGCTCTCTTTCTCTCATTCTTCAATAACTTTCTTTCTTTTATATTTATTTTTGTAAATGTTTTGTTGATTAATAACATACATACACAAAAGTACATAAATTATAAATGGACTGCTTCATGAATTTTCTCAAAATGAATACCTCCATATAACTACCACTCAAATCAAGAAAGAGAACAGTGCCAATGTCAGAGAAGCACCTCTCATATCTCTTCCCACTTACCACCCCCAGCGGTAACCACTATCCTGACTGCTGTCACCATCTATTAGTTTTGCCTGGGTTTAAACTTTATATAACCAGATTTCAATAATTATCTTATTTTACTTTTTCAGCTATCCTGAGACAAGAAGAGATAGACCCAGATCTGGTCTTGACCAACAGACTGGATGGTAGTTCCCTTGTCCTTTTCACTATCTTTTTGAGTGCACCATACCAGAGAGATTCCCCTTCTCAGAGTACAGCACAAGTGAAGTCAGAGAGGTATACTTTCTAGCCCAGTTTTCTAGAAGGGTGAATTGTTACATCCTTCTCTCCCAACTCTCTTTTTTCTACATACTCAGAATATATGGTGCATGAAAAACATAATTCCCAGCACATATTATGTATTAGCTAGGATTAGGTTCAGTGCATGAAATAGAGAAAAAAAATTACAGCCGCTTACTAAAGATAGGCATTTATTTCTCTCTCAAATATGAGTCCAAAGACATGCAGTTTGAGGCTGGTGTGAGAGTTCTGCTCCACAAAGTTTTTGACAAGCCAGGCTCTTTCCAGCTTTCTGCTTTGCCATCCGTAGGGTGTGGTACTCATTCTCAGGGTTCAAAGCAAGCGTTAGAATGATGGACAGTAGAATGGAAAAAGGGAAGAAGAAAAGGAGGAAGAGGGAATGCACCATCTGTCTCTTAAAGAGACTCGTGTGTCTTCTACTTATGTGCCACTGGTCAGAACTTAGTTCATGGGATACCTAGGTGAAGGGGAAGCTGGGATATGTAGTCTTCATTCTTGGAAGCCATCATCTAGGTAACACTCTTACCACAGAAGAAGCCAGAATAGATATGTGAGGACAACCAGAAGTCTCTGCCACAGAAATAGCAGAGTTCTCTGTCTCCATCTGGCTCATGGCACATTGCATTATAGGAGGTGTGTCTCCACAGCCATTTTTCTATACTTCCATCCTGTTATAGTCTGGGAGTGACAATCCTAAAGGACTTAGAAGGGCAGATCTTATGAGGACATGAGGGGGTCCAAAATGTGCTTTTCCAAAAAGTAGTACCCACACAGTACAGTGACAGCTGCCTGATTTTCTACAGTACATACCTGAATGTCTGACAAGGAGCAGGAAGTGGGAAGGAAATAACTATGTCTTTGCCTTCTTTCAGGCTCTGGTTTTTCAATTTTAAGTGGCAAAAATATTTCATCTTTTACAGTATTTCTCAATTCAGTTCCAAAAGTTTTGTATTTAGTAGAATTTCCTCCCAGATTTTAGAAATAGGTTGAGAGTCAATCTTGGTTTTTAATTTTTCTCTGTTCATGGATATATTAGCTCATGGAAGAGGTTACATTAGGATTTTTAAACAAACATCACGTTTTCCTCTGTGTTAGTAATTAATATTTGACCAGAAGTTGACACCATAAAACTCATGTTTTAAAAGGGCGTCTGACTTTACAGAAGACATTTTGGAAGAGTTTGAGCCTGGATACATGTAGACAAGCTCGGAGGCAAATGCCACCATCTGAAGATGAGGCAATGACACTAGGTGGGCTAGAGTCACTAGGAATGGAGCAGAAAATGTGTATCCACAAAACAGTTCTGCTCAAAGGAAACAGTGGGTCTTTGTTAAAAAAAAAAAAAAAAAATTGGACATAGCCAACGAAGAGAAAGGAAAGAGCTGTCTTTAATCTTTTTTGTTCTGGTGGACAGAAAGAATGATATTGCTTCTGCAAAAAAATGGGAGAGTTGGAAACATTATAGGAAAATGGTATTTTAATTTGGGATATCCTGAACTGGAGGGAAAAGCAATCCATTTGTGGAAAGAAACTGAAGATTAGCTTATTCAACATCTATTCAATCTCCCTTCCAGCTTGTTGTCTATCATAGAGACTAGAAAGCTAACCATCTATTTCTCTCAATGTCCTCAGCAGACAGACTGAAAACATGCGATCTAAGTCCCACCATTAGTGCACCTTGTGAGATTTAATTGCAGAATTAAGCACACAGGCTTGTGAAAGAGGTGACATTTGAGTTAGGCTCAGTAACTATGTGCTGAGAGGAATGGAATGGTCAAAGATTGGCTACTCCAATGGAAGAAGAAAAATGTGTTGGCAGAAAGTGTGGAGATTGTGTTAAGGAGCTACTTTGAAAAGCACAAAAGATTATGTGCAATTAGAGGCAGCTGTGGGGCTGCTTAAGACTGAAGGGCAATCTATACTATACTATAACTATAAGGGCCATGTCGATTCAATTTTCTGTCTTTTTTCATTGGGAGCCAAAGAGGTGCCTGGCACAGAGTAACATGATATAACTATTTACTATGCCTTTGTAATTACTTTTAATAATATGACCTTGAGCAAGTTGCTTAGCATCTCTGAATTTCAGCTTCCTAATCTGTAAAATGAATATTATCTTATATATCTAACAGAATTTTTGTCAGGATTGAAGCACCCTCCAAAATGAATATTCAATAGCAGTTCCCTGCTCCTATGTCTCAGGCAACGTACTAGGCAATTAAGATACAATGATTATTATGACAAAGTCCCTGCTCTCCGGAGCTCACATTCTATTCGGGGAAACAGACAAACAAACAATAATTACAGTACAAATAGCGCTATGATAAAGGTACACACAAGGTGCATCTCTGCTTGGGTAGGCCTGGGGAATGACGGAGGAAATCAGGGAAGGATTCTCAGAGAAGGGTAGATTTGCTCTGGATCAGAGGGGTGAATATAAGTGTTTGGATGAGAAAGCAGTTGAAGTAATTTCTCGCCGATTCAACAGTGTGAACAATGGCGTGGAGACGTGGAAATTCTCGTCCAGCCTGGGGGAAGCACTAGTAGTGTGTCTAGGTACACAGGGACGAGGGGTAACCTGATCTGACTGTTGTATTGCCCTGGAACTTGCTCTATCAACTGACTCCTCCTCCCTTTCCACTGTCTTCATAATTTGTCTCCCCTGGATACTTCTCCTTAGCCAAAGCCCAGAAACCCAAGTCTCCTCAGTCCTGAAATAATTTTCCTTGTTTGGCTGAGTCTCAGTCTACTGTCCTGTGTCTCTCCTTCCTTTCCTTTCACTCTTAGCCTCCATTTCTTCCCTTCTCAACTCATTACTCAATCCCCTATGCACTGGGTTCTCTGTCCGTTCCTCCCTAAAGGGTTCTTACTACAGGTCACCAGTGGCCTCTTGGTGGCCAGAACCCGTTACCCTCTTTTCTATTTCCTTCTTATTTACTTCTGTGATATCTGGCTTTTCGCCACTTCTTCCTGAGTTTTCTGTCTCACTATCTTCTCAGATTTTCTTGAGTCTTCTGTCATCTTTGGCGGTTCTGCTGCCCAAGCCTAAAGTTTGATGTTTTATAGCATTCCTTTATGGGCTCCTTTCTTACAGTCAACTCTCTCTGAGTAATATCATTCACTCCTGAGGTTTCAGTCACCTCTCTTAATTATTCTAGTGATTCCCAAAACTTTATTTGTGGCCTCTGCTTCTTTTCTGGGGTTCCAATTCACGTTTCCCATCTCCTACCGAGGACGCTACTTCTCTGTCCCTTGGGCATCTCTAAGTGAATACATTCCAAATCAAACTTATTATCTTCTCCAACAATCCTATTTTTTACGTACCTTATTTCCATTCCCATTTCACAGTCCAAACTTGAAACCTGGGAGTGGTCCTCACTCTCTCCTCCATATCCAATCTGTCAACAAATCTTTTTATTTCTACTTTCTATATATCTCATGAGTTTATTCTCCTCTCTGTGTCTCCCCGTCATTGTCAGAAGTTCTAATCATTGTTCAACTTGATCAACTTTCTAACTAATGTCCTTGCCTTTTCCTTTTACTCCACTCAAATCCATCCTTGACTATCTTTTAGAGTGATCATTCTAAAATACATTCATTTCTACAATGAATGATTTAAATCATCCTACACTCATGATTTAAAATGTGTGACTGTTTTCTATTACCTAAAACAGTAGTTCCCAATCCTTTTTTCAAGGAGCCTTTTTCATGTCAAAAAGCTGTGGATGTCCACATGATAGCTGTACTCTTCTTACCTGTTAATTGAGAAATTACATACAAAAATCTACTTCAAATTCAGCAACAATTTTAAATTTATTTTGTTATTAATTAATATAACATTGACATACATTTGACCAATAATAATATATATTCAGAAACATAAAATGTATTCAATCTGTAGACAATGATGGCAGATTCTTAGACTCCCTGCAATAACTAGTTAACTCTTAAGGCAGTCAAGAACCACTGCCTTAAAGATGACATCCAAATTAATTAGTGAGCCCTATAAGATACTTTAAACTCTTGGAACTATTATTTCCAGTCTCATCTCCAGTCATTTTGCTCTCCTCGCCTCTCACCCCACGTTAGCCACACAAGCTGCTCCTGCTCCTCCCATTCCTCGCTCATCACTTTCCCCAGGAATGCCCTTCCTTCGTTTTCATTGCCTGGAACACCCTCACCTTATCCCTCAACACCTGACAAAAATGTCAGGAGAAACCTTTTCAGATTCCTTTTAGAGTTATTTGCTCTGTCATGCGACTCAGAACACTTCATGCATTATCTCCAGAGAAGCATTTATTACACCTTGCAGGACATTTGGTATTGTCCAAGATATCCATAATACATTTGGTCCATGCTGAAAGGTCCTTGATATTTGGTCCTGTCTAAAACGTCCGTAAGACGTTTGGTCCATCAGACATTTGGTCTATGCCAAAAGGTCCTTGACATTTGGTCTTGTCCAAAACATCCATGAGCATATTTAGTCCATGCCAAATGGTTCTGGACAGGACCAAATATTAAGGAACTTTTGGGCATGGACCCAAGGTCTCTGTGGACATTTTGGATAAGACCAAATATCACCAGATCTCAAGGACCTTTTGCCATGGACCAAGTGTCTGATGGACGTTTTGAATGGGATCAGATGCCTGCTAATCCTTATTACATTAAACTGCGATGGCTTTTACATTTGTCACCCTCATCAGATTCTGCACTTTTAGGTAGAGTCTGGGGCTTATTCACCTTTGTATCCTGGGCTCCTGGAATAGTGCCTGGTACATAGAAGTGCTCACAGGGTAGAGATGGTGGATTCATAGTGACTATTAGAATATCTTTGGCAACCTTAGAAGAAGCAGTTTCTTCCTGGCAGAAGAAGAAAAGCAAAATAGCCCTGCCCTGAGAGCCCAGGTCTACAGGAACACAGTTTTCAGCTTTCTCTATATTCTGGTTCTTGATTCATTTCCTTTGGATCCTGACTTGTCTATATTCCTCCTAGGTTGTTCGAGTAAGCTGCTCATTTACAAAAGCTGTAAAATTTGTTTCAGTGCCTAACATGAATGCTTGCAATCTGTAGATAATTTATACTTTCAAATAATTTAGACATTTCAACCTCATTCTTGGCCAAGTCATTTATCGGGCAGTATCTAAGGAGGAACAAAGTTGGCATATTTGAATTCTAATTTCATTTACTTCTCTTGCCCAGGCTCTGGTGGAAGCGTGAATGGGCAGTAAAGTGCCAAAGGCAAGTGGCTAGAGGAAGAGCAGCAACCTGGACATTCAAACTCTGGAAAAATGAAAATCCACTAAGTTCACTCTCATTTCAGAGATTAGAACCTGCCTGGTTTCTATGACTTCTGAGTGTTGAGCCTCAAATGCCTTGTGTTAGATAGGGGATGGGTATTTTTCTGGCAACACAGATGAATTTGTGTGGGCAATGATTTGTAAGGAGCTGTGAAGTAAGTAGCTTGCAGGAAAATATGGAGAAAATCTGTCTTTGGCAAGATGCTGAGCCACTGAAGTGTCTTCAGGGCACTGCGTAAGACATGGAAAAAATTAAACTCTCTTCTGTTGCATCCAACTGACTGCATGGTCACTTTGAGAACAACAAAGTGGTAGTTATTCTTGAAGAAGTGTGTAGAAGAAAGCAAAAGGAAGTTACAACCTAGGACTTCTGAAGTGTCTGCCCAAGACCTAAACTAGATTACTGCCTCCCCATGGAGGGAAAGCCTTGGGCAATCTCTCTGAATTTAAATAAGTATTCCTGCTAGCCATTAAAAATGAAAATCATCCTATTCCAGTAGCCTATGGGTGTGCAAGTATCCTTACCAATCTGTATTCCACCTTTTGACAAAATAATGTGACCTGAACTCATCTGTCTATTTACACTATAAACAAAATTCCTAACTCCAAGAGATAAAAATTGTCAGGCTCCCAAATTCAAGTCTAGAGAAGTTAGAATCCTGATTGTTTACAAAGCTTGTCCATCAAATGGAGCTGGTGTTAATTAATTCTGGCATCCCTAAGTTCATTTTGCATATTCAGTGGTTGCTATGAAAAGCTAGGTCCGAAATAAATGCACAGACAGCACCATGAAGCAGAGTGCAGGCATCACGGTTTTTTCCTTGGGTTGCTTCTGTTACCAATCAAACTTGCAGACGTGAGACTAGAGCGTTTCTGACAGTAAGTGCCACAAAAAGATGCTGTTCATTTATTTTGGCAGTGGGTTACACTATTCTAAGAAGGCAGCTGTGTGTGGCAGAGCCCAACATTAGAAACTCAAAATCTGTCCTTTCTTAACACTTGCAGGACATTGGTTTATGGCATTTTAGAAGGAGATGGAACAAACAGAAGGCCACGTTGAGAAACGATAGTTAAAATGCTATGATTTATAAAATCCCTTCTGTTTTCAGTTATTAAATGAGCATAATTTAAAGGGCAATTTACTTTTCATCATTTGTACTGTTGTATATTCCTACCATGCTGGTCAGTTTTATTTCTTCGTAGACAATTTTTAACATGTACAGTTCAATAGTAGTTCATGGGTATTTTTAAATCTCAAGCCAAGAGGTTTACGTTGCTATTTTAGAAATTATAGTGAGCATTTTTCAAGTTATGTTAAATTCTACAAATGCCCTATTTAAACAGAATATTCTGGACATAAGAAAGCTAGCAACACAATAACTGAGAAGTGGGCCTTTCTTTTTCACCCAGCAGTTTTCTGGACAATACAGTGTGAGTTCACTTTGAGAGGATTCTGAGGCACACGGGAAAGATGCGCGTCTACAGCCCAGGAGCACTGGCCTACTGTGATGAGAATGGCTTTGTCTGGGCTCACGTGACAAAAAGATTCATGCACACTCTAATGGTAGACCCATCTTTTTCCTTTTGGTTTTTGGTAAGATCTCCACTATAAACCGACAGCAGGCTGGTTGCTAAGCAGAGTTGGGGGTGAGAAGGAAGGGAGACGATAACAGAGTGCCTCAAGCAATTTTTTATTTTTTCTGCAGCATGTACTTTTCATGCTTGGGAAAAGTATTTGTTTCCTCCATAAATCATAAATCACCAGGCAAATATCCAACTATCTTTACATACACTCTAATCAACTTCTTTGTCAATGCTTCTGGGATAAAATACTACCAGCATCCAGGGGCATAGATATACATCCTATTTTATTATCTTTGCGTATATTCTAAAGTCTAATGAGTCCATTCATTCCCTTGTATCAATGTAAGTCATAGCTGTACCTGCATCTTGTGGTGTTGGAATAGAGATTTGGGTTTAGAATTGAGATCCATCCATATTGGTTTTTTAAAATTCCTCCCTCTCAGATTGTCCCTTTTTTTCTACTCTGCTTTAGACCAGACACTCCTAAAAGCATCTCTTGGACAGACTGGGCCTTGTTGGGGATACGTGCTGTGGTTCTGTGGAAATCATGTCCACGATCAGGAAGCAAGCACCAGGCCTGTTGTACTGATACTATGATGTGTGTCACTAATGTAACACCTGACGTGTGAGAACTGGCCAAGAAGTGCTCCCCTAAGCGTTGCTGTGCAGAATGCTGTGGGGGTTGGAGCTAATCGGAAGTGTAGCCCATGACTGTTTGGGGAAGGTGAAGTTATGCCAGCTCAGAGGCAGGCCTTTCCCTTCTGCTTCTCAGTGGGATCCTGTTTCTTTAATAGTGCTCATGGCTTTATCTCAGTGAGGGGGCACAAGAGGCCATTTGCTTCCTGCACATCAATCACGATGGACCTGTGACCTCAGGGTATACTCTTCAGAAGGCGACCACACAAGCCTCGCTCCCGAATTCTTGGAGAGCGCTCAAACAAGTCAGCTAGCTGCAAGGGTCCAATTCATCAGACTCTACGGCGGAAAGAGGTGTGAAGAAAAACTCAGGTGTCTTCAAATGATTAAGCAAAACAAACTGCTTATCTGTTAGTGTCTGTGGCATCATGGGCCTACTCTAAGCCAGGGGTCAGCAAACTATGGCCTTCAGCCTGATTTTGGGTGGCCCACAAACTAAAAGTGATTTTTACATTTTAGAGTAGTTTAAAAAAGACCAAACTAAAAGCAAAGAATTTGGGATAGACTGTATGTGAGCCACGAAACCTAAAATATTTTCTATTTGGCCTTTTACAGAAAAAATTCTAAGCTAGGAGGGTGCAATAATGAGAAGTTTCTCCTTGCTAGCTGCCACATCATTTCTCTTTGCCCCTCAAAGTCCATCTGTATTGTCAGTCGGCCCAGGAGAGGACTTGGCTTTGACTTAAGGGACCCTATGAGAACCATGTGTCGTTTTGGGGTTTCTTGCACCACTTTCGGGCAGCCTTACCACAATCCAAGGCTACCATACCTTGTGGTCAGTGGGTAATTGGATGGAGAACCAAGGGTTTATAAAAAGTTAGATTGAAGACAGATTAGAACAATCTCCCTAACTTTCCAGCCCACAACAGGGCTTTAGTGCAGCCCAGCCTCTCAGCGAGCACACGTTTATCAGATCTTTTGAGCCATTTGATACTTGGGTGTTTTTCGGCCATACCCTTCTTTAAGAGTTGGCCCACCTCCAAGGCTTTGGGAAGATAAGATTCTAAATTAATTTCTACAGTTTCTGGGTAGATAGAGACTGCCTTTCCATCGGGGTTCTTCCTCTTTGTTCTTTGATCAGAATCCCAGGCGAGTCATGAGGGTTTCTCCTGCAGCAGCTTTGTCTGAATATTGCCAGGAAGCTCTGCTGATGTGCCCCTAGGTTGATTACACGGGGGTAGGGGTGGAGGAGGGGAGCATCCTTTGTCTTGCTTTCTCTTTGGGCAAAACTCTTCTTGATGGAACACAAATCCCAAAACTAATGTGCTCCCCCTGAGTTTAGGTATCCCCTACATAAGCAGAATGAGTAAAAACCCTAGGATTTAAACAAGCTCCAGGGTTGACATCCATCACCATTTCCTTGTGACTCTCATTTTCCCCACTCTTATTCATCCACTTTGATATTGCCCTAATTAGGCCATCATTATCTCTCACTGAGATCAGGGCAGTGGTCTCTTCACTGGTGACTCGAATCTAAAGGCCAACTCAGGCCACCCTACACCCTGTTTCCAGGGAGCTGAAAACCTGGTCATGTCACCAAGGGTTGGAACATTTTTTTTTGGTTTCCCAATTGCCTACAGAACAAAAGTTCTACTTTGTTGTAGCATTTTGAGATCTGCCTACTTTTCTGGTAGATCTGCTTACTTCCTTACCTCACCTTCCATCCTTTAACCATGGTTACTGGGAGGCATGTAATTCCTTAAGCAGATTGCCTCACACACCCATGCCTTTACTTATGCTGGTTCCACCACATGAAATCCCCTCCCCTGCTCTCTCTCCAGTTTTCTTCACCTAAGCATCTTTCAAGCTGGGGGTCAAGGGTCATGCTAAGGATTGAATTATGGCCCCTCAAAGATGTTGAAGTCTTAACCTCGGTACCTGTGAATGTGACCTTAGCTGGAAATAGGGGTTTTGCAGACGATCAAGTTAAGATGGAGTCACTATGGTGGGCCCTAATCCAAAATAACTAGTGTCCTTATAAAAAGGGTAAATTTGGACACAGACCGACTTGCATGGAGGAAAGACAATGTGAAGACACAGAGACAAGCCAAGCTACAAGCCAAGGAATTGCTGAGACTATCCGAAGCGAAGAGAGAGGCATGGAACCGATTCTCCACAGCCCTCAAAAGAAGCCAACACTGCTGACACCTTGATCTTGGACTTCTAGTCTCCAGAACTGCGAGAGAATAAATATCTGTTCTTTAAGCCACCTAGTTTTTGGTGCTTTATTGTGGCAGCTATAGCAAATTAATACAAGTCATTTTTAGTGTAGAGCTTTTCTTGATCCACATAAAGTCAAAATGACTAGCCTCTTGTGTGCTCCAGCTTGTTCCAGGTATATCCTGCAATCCCAGAGCCATAACACAATAAAGCAGCGATTTCAAACTATAATGTGCATCAAATTGTCTGGTAATCTTGTTAAAATGCAGATTCTGATTCATTAGGCCTGGGTTGGAGGCTGAGATGCTGAATTTTAACAAGCTCCCAGGTGATGCTGATGCTGCTGGTCCATAGGCTACACTTTGAGTACAAAAGCTTTAGGGCAAGAGTTTGCACGGGTCAACGCAAATAATCTGTAATCAATCTATAACTCAAAATTGGGGTGAGTTTCTTATGAACCAGCTTTGAGGACTATAGCCTGGGGCCTTCTTTTCCCAAGGAAGGAAGGGTACCAAAGAAGTGGGGTATAAGGAGTGGTTATATACCATCTTGGAACAAAAAACATACATCACATATGACAGGAATGTCCCTTTTACTACTGTCACGAGATGCTTAGCTGGCACAGCAGGTGGGTGGTCAGCAGGTCAATGATCACAAGGTGAGGACAGCAGGCCCGTAACTCTTCCTTAGTTTCCAGGAGGGGATGCTTATCAAAGAAATGCTGATATGGGAGGGAGTTACATACCTATCTTTAAGGGCATCATTCTTGACTTTGGGACATAGTAAATGTTTAAAGCAGATGTACAATGCATACTCAACAGGCAAGTGAAGCTCTTTTGGAAAAATGAGGTCAGGCTGAATTAGTTTTATGCCAAATGGCTTCCTCATATACTCCCATATATCCCATTGCTTTTCATTTATTTACCATGTCTGTCCACAATGCTATAATGTAGCTGGAGGCAGGGACTATGTCTTTGAATACCTAGTATTTAATGCAGTGCTGGGAACATGACAGGCACACTAAATGTTGGTTGAATGGCTGACGAATGACTGAATCTATGTTATTAGGATCATACCTCAGTATTGAAGGGTTCATGGTCATTCCCAAGATATGTTAGGCATACAACAATTGCACTGCCAACTGTCTCCTAGCTTTCCCACTCTTCAACATTTTATTCATTTGAAACTTATCTTGGAGAAGAAATGAAGCTCCAGTTACACACTTGAGGAAAACATTCTGGAATGCCATAGTGATGGTAGGCAGGTGTATCACTAATCTTTCAACTGAAGTCAACTCTTTAACACCAGTTGGCAAAAACACCCCCTTCCTTCATCTCTCCTCCCTTTCTACTCTTTGTGTAACTGCCCAGAAGCTGGAGGACAGGCAAGGAATGTACATGACTAAGCTCATAGTAGGATTCTCGCACTGGACACTTAAACGAGCTCGTTGAAGTGGTATTATTATTCCTGTTTACAGACAGAAAACTGAGGCTTAAAGAAGTAGTTTGCCCAAAGCTATCAAACTGGTGGGTGACAGAACCAGGAGTCAAATAGTAGGTTTAACTTCAAAGTCCGTGTCTTTTCCATGACACTGTAAAAGACAGAGCGACTTGTCTCACTGGCCACACTGTTAGGATATCTATGCTGCCCTCTCTCTTCCCCATAACAAATTGAAAGCAATAGATATTACTCTATAGATCAGAGGCAATTACTCAGCTGCTTTCTAGAGTATTCCAATTCTGATAGTCACACAAATGCCTCATTTTTCTGGCATATTCAAGAAACATGATGATTCTTTCCTTTAAATTTAAAAAATTATTTTAATGATTTTAGATGGAATAATTCTGACATATGGTACACTTCTTTTGCCTTCTTAAACAAGGTATATCTTTTCTTAATGCCTCAGGGCCATTGTTACGGATTGTCGATCCCAGCGCTATGCTGATATTCATTCATATTGTCAGGTGCTACTGAAACACACTGAGCTGTTTGCCCCCACATTAAATGATCTCAGACATAATATTTTTTGAGATAAGCTTTCTGCTTTTATAGTTTTTTTTTTCCTCTTCTTCCCTTAATCTAAAGACTAACAGTTATTCCTTTTTGCTGCTGTCAAAGAATCTGCTTCTAATATTATCTTGTTTCTAATTTGTTAATTTGCTTCTCAAGGATGAGAAAAACTGATATGGAAGCTTGTTAGAAATATATGCAAAGTAAAAGCGAGGAGCATATGAGTTGAGCATCTGAAAGATTTCCTTCTAAGTTAGTGTATGAGATTGAGGGTCTTTAAACAGTTGTTTTTGATTCCCCAGAGGTTCTCTTCATTTCCTGGTTCTGAACACTATATTTTCAAGTTAAGGTCATCCGAAAAATAATATCTATAAAGGTACAATGGTGGTATACAATGCATTAGTTTTAGATTCCTTATTGCTTATAAAACAGCTAATTACAGTAAAACCTCACTAATCTGCAACAACTCAAAAGGAGAAGAGATTCTGAATTATTTTTTAAAAATCTGATTTAAAGTATTTTTTAAAAGTTACGTGGGTTTCTGGCTTTCAAAATAAAAAAGTGACTCATATTAGCTGCTGGGAAAATATTACCAAGACTTCTTGCTGGATGTATTCTGTTGAATAAATAACAATATCCATTTGGCTTTAAATAGTATGTCCAAACACTTTATTGTCTTAACTAATTTAAACTTAATGCAATAATCTTTTACAAGATTACACCCTGTCAAATCATTTCTAAATAGTAAAAAGATAAACTTGAGTCTCGACCAGGTTGAATTATCACAAATCCCTAATTAATAGGGCCTACATTTACTCTACATATTTTAACTACTAAAGAGTCATCGCAACGACCTTCTGATATTTCACAATTTAAGGTTTTCCTGTACCTTTGGGAAGAAGTTTTAAAGCTGAAAGCTAATTTTATTTATACCTACTTATCAAATTAAATACTACCACGTCTCATTTTGAAAAATGAGAAGAGAACAAATGAAGAACAAGCAAAGATGAAGAGGAGAAGGGCAGTTGGTCAAAATGAAACGTGAACTATGTAAGGCAGTTGGGGGCCGGAGGCCAGCCCTGCTCTGATTGATTGGAATGTCTGCTGGGTAAGGAAGGGAAGGCACAGCTCTGGAGGCAGCCTACGCCTGATTGTTGCTTACGGACAAATGACCCTTAGGTTCATCTCAAAAAACAGCATTTGAAAAGCCAGTGTGATTTATCTAAGAAGAAATCAGTGCCCGCAAATTAGCTCTTTTAAACATACAAACAAACATAAGGATTATTTTCTTTTCTAGACTGGGTTTTTCATTCCAAAAAGCTTTGAATAAAGAGATTCACTACAAACCAAAAGTACACTCATCTCAGATAATGCAACAAGTTTGAGTTCTAACAGGATTTCCTGGTTTAACAGAAGCTTTCCACAAAAAAATAACTGTAGTGTAGCAAAAACAGGGAAACCATGCTTTAAATGTCTCTATTCTTTTGCAATAATAGCACAGTTTTTAAAAAAGTTTCTATGATTTATGAAATAGGATAATATGTTGTAGCTTAAAGCTAAACACACAAGGCAAAACATGCAGTTTAAAGAAATTTACAGCTTACCAGCCAGAACCACATCTGTTGGGCAAAAGGTCTTCCTAAAATAATTATGAATATAAATTAACTTCGGTTTATGTTGATCATGTAGAAAAATTAAGTCATCTCTTTGGCAATAATAGTACTATCAAAAAAAGAAAGAAAAAAGAAGAAAGAACATTTTCATAAGACATGTTTTTACACAATCTAAACAAATTCTTCAAGAAATATAATCACCTAGGTGCAAATTAAATGCTTTCCTAAACTCCATTTGTTTTTACCACTGTTTCACCAGCCTTATTTTTTTCTTATTTTCGTTTAAAGAAAAAGGCTATTTCCACGTCGTGCTTCAAAGAGCAGGAAAGTCTCTAATCAATAAGCTCCTTTAAGCTTTCTGCTCATCCACATCAAAAGGCTTGGACTATCTACTTGTCCGCCAATCAGAGAGGCGGTCTTCTTTTCATGCTTCAAAAAGGATCTCGTCTGCTCCCTAACTGTGGGGGAGAAATCTGCGTTCTACTAGGGGAAATTTAAATCGTGTTTGCCTATTCCTACAACTCCTCCATCTTTCTTTTTTCCAGGTTGGAAACTTCCAAATCAGAAACCAAGGGGAAAAAAAGAGGAAGATAAACATGTCAGCGAGACTCCTCACAGTTGGTGACAATTCCTTGATGGTTTCGTTCTAACTAGAAAAGATTTCTCAGGAAAATACACTAATTGGTTTTTTAAAACTCCCTCTTTATATTATTGAAGCTCAAGTCTGTATACAAATTAATTTGCCTTGAATTACTAAGCCCTGTGAAAATCAATAAACAGAAACCTCATTTAAAGTGGAGTCCAAGGCCAGAAGAGAGAACTCTCACTCAAGCGCCACTCAACGCACACTAGGGATCCAAGCGGAAGAGAGGGACCCTGCACCATCCGCAGGAAGGGATACAACTTGACTACCCCAGCAGAAGGAAAGAAACGCCTCCTGGCCCAGCAACAGCTCAGCCAATGAGAGACTGCCATAACTCAGCCGTAACTCAGCCGATGAAAAGGCGCTATGCTTCAAACTCCCTACTTCCTTCGCTGGACTTTTCCTTTCTAACAGCACCTTCCAACTTCAGAAAAGAACCTTGCTCTCCTCCGTTTCTCCGAACTTGCCTGTGGTTTGTGTAGACTGGAGGTCACAAGTTGCAATTCTTTGCTGTTCTGGAATAAATACATTTTGCTGGGAAAATAACTGGCTATTTATTTTATGTCAATAGCTCTTAGTCGATTTCAAAACTGCGTCTCAAAGAAGCTTTTTTGGAGCACTTAAAAATAGATTTGAACAAAAGTTTTAATAAAAAAGCCAATGTAAAGAAAAGGAGCATTATTACACAGTCCATTTTGCAGGTGGACGACGAGGACAGTATGTTAGAGACAAAAATTACTAGTGGGTCTAAAATCCCACTAGGAGAATGCTCCTATCCAATTACTCGTGTTACTCGTGATTGCTCTTGACATACTCCATATCTCTGATGCTGGAAAATAATGTACAAGGTTCACTGATGTTGCACGCTTTGGTTACCAATTTTTCCAACCAGTTTTAAAAGTAAACATTTCGTATATGTCCTAAACTATTCCTCAGTCTTGAGTTTTATTATGAGAAATGAACTTTAAATGATTTTTGGCCAAGATAAAATGTTTGACTTCACTATCATGCCAGACATTTTTTTCTTAAGTTTGTAAGAAATTGGTAAACTTCTTCTTCTTGTAATCCATGGTCGTGGGGAGTGTGTGTGTGTGTGTGTGTGTGTGTGTGTGTGTGTGTGTTGTTTTTAAGTAAATGCTGAGACATTTAAGTAAATGTTTTTAAGCAAATTTGATTCTTTATTTTAAACAATCTGAGCTTCCCTCTCAAAATTGTGGTTATGGGTGAGAAACTCCTGGTTTCAATGTTCCAGTGATCCAACTTTCCAGTTACTCAGACTGCACCCCCAGAAAACTCTAAAGTCTTTCCTCAAGAGAGACTGTGCCCACAAATTCCAATGTCCTTATTGATCTCTTTCCATCGGTGAATCAACAAATACTTTATGTGGTTCTGAAGGGGGCAGCCTCTTTTCCCTCCGTACTCAAGTGGGTACACCCACATTGACTATAGAAATGGATTTTATCTTTTTGTGAGAATCTTGTTCATTTGAATTGGGCGTCCTGTTAGCTTTTTGTGGTAAGGGAGCGGCACTTAAACAATTCCGTACCTTTCTGCTGGAAAATATGTCTCACCCTGGTCTGTTATCTTCTTTTTGTGTAGAGTTAGGTAAAGAAATGATTTATTCGCTCAACTGCAGGCTCTGCATTGTCTCACTGACTTCCCTTGCTGACTCTCCATGGGATCTGAGAATTTCTATTTCCTTGCTTTTGTTTGCTGATTGTATAAAGGATTTTAATCTTTTTGTCTCAAGTTAAATCTCACAAGCTAGGATTTCCTTTCCTCAGTAACACTTTGTCCCCTAAGCATTTTTCAGTTTTTTTTTTTTTGTTTGCTCACACTCTGTATCACTCTTATTTAGTTTCTTTTTTCATGTATACTTTAAGAAGGTATTGTCTTTCAGCTCTTTTGTCTCTTTCTTTCTTTTTAAAATCGATTTCTTTAGAATGGCAAACTATTTATTTCTCTCTCTCTTTTTCTCTACTGTCTTTTTTTCACTATTATTTAAAATGATCTAAAAGGTCAGGACTCCTATTTTTTTCTGCCCTAAAAGTACCACCGATCAGAACTCACACCCACCCTGAATAGCTGTTCTCAAATTAGAATCACTTATGGTCATCTACCTAGTGTCATTTGTCCTTTGGGGTGTAAACTTAGCTCCCTTCAGGTGAAACAGAATATACACCAGAGGGAACAAGAGAACAAAGACTGTCATTCTCTGGGCTCCCACCTACGTAATCACCAGCAGACAGGGACTCAGCTCAACAAACACTGCAGGCCTGGGGCTTAAATGTTTCACACCAGGGAAAGTGTGTGGTATATGTTAATTTCTGTAAGAACAAAGAAAATTGATTAATTTCATAGAAGACAAAAGAAATAACATTACAAGTTAAATTCAATTGGAATGAAATAATTGTGGCAGAAGCTATATTTCTGTTTTCCAAGTTGCAGCTGATGGCTCACATTTTTTTAAAACAATATTCAGTATAACAAAATTCCAAGTCAATGAAACTGGAATAGTGCCTCAGTATTTGTTGCAAGCAAATTTGGTTTGTATTAAGTTAATTCACTTGTTGTTTTACAGTTTTTCTCTTAAAGAATACTTTCTTAAAAAATGTACCTGGTAAGTGGTAGCATTAGTTTGATTCAGGTTTATCATAAGGTATAAAGTAAAATATCTAATAGGTTATAGGGTTTAAGGCAGCAGTGAAAATGCCTGGCTCTAAAAATTTCACCTTAGCAACAACAGCGAAAAGAATCAAACTAAATCATCAGCGTTTTCAAAACATTAACTGTACCGTTTAGAGAATCAGCAGCAGCAGGAGGAAAATACATCGCCCTAAGATGTAGGACATCAGCAGTTAGGAGACGTCGGCAGAAAAGGCTATCTGAAAAGCGAGAGTTTTAACAGGCACAGCAAAGATGCCTGATTTCCTCTAGCCCCTTGTTTCAGAATGTCCAGCTTTCACGATTGTGTCTGGTGTTTTCTATGTGTGTACTGTCGAGGCCTTATATCACAATCTAAATCCACCTTTAAAACAGAATGGGCAATGATGCGGATCAAGGCTGCCCCAGGTAGAGAAGCCCAAGGTGACCTGGCCTACATGCCGATCTATATGACCCAGTGGATTTTATGGTATGAATTAGGGCTGCCCCAGGGAGAGAAGCCCAGGGCATCCTGGCCTACATGCTGATGTATATGACCAGATCCATGTCTAAAATTATATGACCACACAATAACCAGACCCCATCTGCACTGAAATCATTTAATGATTTTTTACATCATCTTTTCTTTTTCCAGTAAAAATAAGTCACGTACCCATGCCTTATAAATTTAGCCCTAACCCTCAACTCAGGGCAGCAGCTCTGACTGCCCATGGGTCCTGTCCCCATGCTATTCCACACTGTTCTCTAAATAAAAGAGCACTACTGCCAGACCTTGAGAGTCCAAGATATCTTTCTTTCGACTCTTCAGCTCGCCGTACCCGCATCAGGCAAGAGGATTTTTAGGGCAGAAAAACGACTCTATATGGAACTATAATGATGGCTATATGTCATTATACATTTGTCCAAACCCACAGAATGTACAACACCAAGAGTAAACTGTAATGTAAACTCTGGTCTTTGAGTGAAAATGATGTGTCAGTGTGGATTCATCAGCAGTAACAGATGTACTGCTATGGTGGGGGACGCTGATAATAGGGGAGGCTGTGCATGCGTAGGGGCACAGGTTTATGGGAAATCCCTATACTGTTCTCTCAATTTTGCTGTGAACCTAAAACTGCTCTAAAAAATAAATCTATTACCAAAAAAAAATACCATATGCATAGCAGAGACCTCCCCACCTCTCTTGCCCCCTCCCTCTAGGCATTTCAGTTCAGCTTTTCAAATGCTTTGGGATAACAGAAAACACACAAGTGGCCTCCAGACATGTCCTGTATCTAACATGACCATAGAGTTTATTAACTACATAAGGCACTTTTGGGAGTGAAGGGGCCACTTTAAATAATTGGGACAACAAGCACCTGGGCACCTGTGACTATTCCAGCAAAACAAGATGTGTGACCACTCTATCTAATATTCCATGTTTATTAACATTTTTAGACTATAAAAGTAATGTAGCAGGGCCAGCCTGGTGGCATAGAGGTTAAGTTCAGTGTACTCTGCTTTGGTGGCCTGGGTTCCTGGATCTACACCACTCATCAAGCTATGCTGTGGTGGCATCCCACATACAAAATAGAGGAAGATGGGCACAGATGTTACCTCAGGGCCACTCTTCCGCAAGCAAAAAGAGGATGATTGCCAACATGTATTAGCTCTGGGCCAATCTTCCTCATCAAAAAAAAAAGATGAAAAAAAACCACAATGTAGCAACATCATAGGAAGTTTGAAGACTAGGGGGAAAAAACATAATCCCATCATCCTAAGACAACTACTCAGTTAATGATTTTGGATACTCTTCCAATGTTTTCCATATTTCTTTTTTGCAATTGCCATGGTAATATGTATGTGATTTTGTACCCCATGTTTTTCTCTTCATGTTATGTCATAAACTTTTTTGTGTTGCCAGTTTTCAAAATCATTTTAACATCTATGCCAGTATTCCAAGGAGAAGATGTACCTCTCATTTATTTAGTCATGTCAGTGTTTGATGTTTTTAGCTGCATATAACATAAGCCCTTGCTACTCAGAGTGTGGCCTGCAGACCAGTTGCATGGGTATCACCTCAGAATTTGTTAGAAATGCAGAGCTGTAAACCCCATCCGAGATGTACTGAATCTGCCTTTTCAGAAGATCTCCAAGTGATCACATCAAAGTTTGAGAAGCACTGAGTTGGTCTACTTATAAATACTTCTGCTGTGAACATCTTCATGTGTATATATTTCCCATGCTTGTGGATAATTTAGCTGTATTCAATTCCCTGAAGTGAGATTATGAGTTCAAAGGACTTGCAGATTTTTATGCTTGCCAGAACTGCAGGAGGGTGCTATAAGAGCCAGAGGGATGGGTTTAACCTAGTGTTAGAACCAGATGATTGGTCCAGCTAATGCCCTCTGTCGGCTGGTGGATTATGATTGACCTGTTGGGGCCCTCTGCCATTAAAACTCCTACAATTTAGAGAACAAGTCTCATATTCCCATCTGGAGGCAGAGTGAGGAAAATAACTTTCTGTTCCATCTCTCTGCCCCATAGACTCACAGAGCTTCTTGCAGTGCCCATCAGATTGCAAGGCTGACAACTCCTAAATATTCCAGATACAGGCCAGAAACCTCCTTAGATTTCATGTCTAGGAACTCATTCCTGACTTTCTCTGAGTCATGAAGAGAAAGAAATGCTTCTTTCGGGGGCTTTTAGATTCACCTTCCAAGCCACAGTAATTCTAGCTTTGTTCTCACATCCATAACCCCTTTGGGTTATGGATCACTCTGCTGCTTCCTTAATGGCTCGCTAAATCTCTTTTCCTCCCCAGGAGCTGCAGATATTTTCTTTTACAGGTAATCTCGACCCTTTATGGGTCTGTAATGCCAGTGCTTATGCCATCCTCATTGGGTTCTAACACATTATCCAGACTTTTCTCTGCTCACCACTGCTTTCGTATCTGACCTGCTTTTCTACTCCAGCATCTCCAGTTTTTCAGTTGGCCTCTGGGTTGCTGTTTTTCTTGGGGCAGTGTCACATTCTGAGGTTTATGATATGCTTCCCTGATAGTGATATTGTCCAGATCCTCAGTTTGTTTCTTAGTGTTCTTAAGCCTGCCCATCAAAACTGCCACACATCAAGCCAGCTTATCTGTGTGGTTGTCTGGGACAGAGTCTGGCAACTTCATTCTGCTAATTTTACCTTCATTTAAGGATGATCGCAAATGGACATCTGGATTTGTCTTAAGATTACTGGGATATCAATATCCATCCTGACAGACTTAACTAGATCACTAACATGCATTTACTATTTCTTCTGAAGACATTTTCCCCAATTAGGTTGCTTTCCCTTTCCATCAATGACAGAGCTTCATGTTATGTCACAGAGAAATGGAAGAGCACATTCCATGACCTACTCTTCTTTATGGGATTTGACCTGTAAGACCCACTTTATGTTTATGTGGTTATCTTTTGTGTTCAAGCATGGTACTATAATAAGCATCATTTGGAACTGTTTGTATAAGAGTGTGTGTGTGTGTGAGAGAGAGAGAGAAGGAGAGAGAGTCTAACTGAACTTTACCTGTAGTTCATTTTGCTCTGAGACAGAACAAGTGGAGTAACTTGTCCCACAGATGGCTGACAACAATACTTTCCATATGCACAAGCCATCCTCCCATTGCAAGTAGAACCTCTGCTTCCATTTCCTTGAGTCTGGGCTGACCTCTGAATGCTGTGACCAGGAGAGAAGTGAGGCTTGGTCGTAAGAATGCTTACAGCCTTTGCGTGGCTCCCCTGGAATGTTCACCCTGGGGGAATCCAGCCAGGATATAAGAGATCTGACTACCCCAAGACTGCCATGCTGTGAGGAAGCCCAAGGTAGCCACATGGAGAAGCCACATGGATGGAGATATGACCAAAAGGCCCATAGCCATGCCAGCCCACATGCCAGACATGTGAAGGAAGAAACCTTTAGAAGACTCCAATCTCTGCCTCCATGCAACTGAAATTATAGGAGGGTCCCCAAAAAACAAGCACCCAGCTGAGCCCTGAAAGCCTCAGAGCCATGAAAGATAATGGTAAAATAGTTGTTGTTATCTACTAAGTTTCAGGGTGGTTTGTTATGCAGCTATGGGTAGCTGGAATACCAAGTATCTATTTTTTGTAAGGAAACCTCTCAGATCCCAGGTACTAAACTGCACCTGTGATTATGCCATAGGGTTTGAAGTTCTGCTTCAAGTTGTCATGAAAAGCTATGGCATGCTCAATTCTTCTGGAAAGGGTAAAGTGCTATGGTATCCTAATTTGCTATCTAGATGTGGCTTGGATGTGTTATTTCTCCAGAGCTGGTTGATGAAGGACATCAATTCTATGCTGATGGACTGGTTATGTACAAGGACTTTATTCTGGGAGAGTCTGACATTATTAATATTAACTACAATATGAAGATAGGCAACAGTCATAAAAAGAGGAAGAAAGGGCCATATATATAGAAATTGCCTAGTCTGGCCACATATATTTTTTTTCTCAGATTAGATAAACAGAGGTGCATACAAGTAAAGGGTCTTGCCCAGATCACAGAGCTGGTTGGTGTCAATGACAGGACACATCCAGATCTCCTGTCCCAGGAGGAGCTCCTTTCACATATCCCTCTGCCTCTTGAATGCTAAAGAAATGCTGAGAAATCAGTATGCCATGTGGTTATATCGTCCCTTCTATTTATTGTGTATGTCTTATGTGCTATTGATCTGTACCATGGGGCTAATATCTACCTCATGTGATTTTTATGAGGGTTAAAGGAGATAGCTTATGAAAATTACCTGGCACTTATTGTGTACTCAATAAATGGTAAGTATCGTCTTCAAGAGTCTAGTAAAACAAATTTTTTGGATACCTATCCCAAGGTACTTTAAATTGAAAGAATTTTCCTCACAAACAGTACCCTAGGTATGAGAAATTCATCACTGGGGAGGACTAAAGAAGGGAATTCAGCATTCACTGAGTTCTAACCCAGACAAGCAGACATTTAAACGACCTGTGAGAAAAGCAAGGAGTGGGATGTGGATAATTAGCATAAGCACATGGAGTCACTCACCAGCCTGCAAAGGGAGACAGAGAGGGCTGAGTCAGCTCTGGACACAAGAATGAGAAGAGAGCAGGCCTGCATGTCTGGGGTTCTTTCTGTCAACTTTTTATAAACATAAGTACCTCTAGCTGTCTGTCTGTCTGCTGAGGAGACGATCCATCACCCAGTCTGTGAAAGTAGCTCTCCTTGGGTCTGGCTCTCCAGACTTGTGTTGTGGTTGCTTGTCTCTCTGTGGTTATCCCCATGTCTGCTTCTCTGTCTCCCTTGTATCACACGTGCTGTGTGTGTGAAACTCTTTATGTGGAGTCTGGGAATGGTTTTTAATACATTCAGAGCAATAAGCCAGAACCTCCACCTTTAATACCTGCTCCTGCCATTTCTCGTCAATAGGGCTGCGGGCACATGTGGGGAGCAGTCGCCCGTGACGGATGGGGCCTCATTGTGCAAGGAGAAGCAGATGTGGAGAAAAGGGAGCTGTTATACTGAACACCTGTCCAGCAATCGGGATCCCCAAAAAAGGTATTCTAGAGGCCGTGAGGAACAGTCCACAGAGCCCAGGTTGTAGACACTGTAAACAAGGGATGCCACAGGCTAACTACCATTTGAATGCAGGCGACAAGTGGGAAAAATCATTTTCACTTTTTTTGCTCACTGCATGGTAAGGTGAAGTTGTTTCCAAGCTGTTGGCAGAAGCCTTCAGAATTAGACTGATGGGTTCAAATCCCAGGGCTGCTGCTGGTTGGCTTTGCGATTTGTGGTAAGCTCTTTAACTTCTTTGAGCTGTAATTTCCTCACCTGAAAAATGGGGATGATGATAATGCCTGCTTTACAGGCAGGTAGTAAAGAAGATCACATGGAACTAGGGTAGGAGAAGCGCCCATCACGCCCTGGAGTAGTGCAGATGCTCCAAAAATAGCCATTATTATGTTGATAATGATTTTCAAAATAAAGGGGAAAAATGCTGTAGAGTGAACAAAATTAGTTTACTCATTTGGACTAATTCTCGAACCCAGCTCTTAAGACACTTAACCTCCTTGGATCTATTAAATAAGGCTCCTTTTGTCTGGCCCATTCATAGATGTGGTGAATCTTAACGTTAGATCTAGAGGGATTCCCTTTTCACTGCAACGGCAAGATGTCTAGCTCCAGAGGATGTGAGGATTTTAATCTGAGGGTCAGGGTTCATCTGAATCTGTTTATAACACAAATTCAAGGATTTTTTTTATATGATGAGAAATTGTTTGAGCTCCTCCTCAAAAGGACACATTATAAACATCTGCTACAATTGTTTGTGCTTTAAAAATGTTGATGTTCTACATAAAGAGTGAAAAAGGATCTCCTAGTCCTACGTGTTTTGCTAACAGTTTTTTAGTAAGTATAACAGTGGATTGTGTTTATAGACTTAGCTAACAATAAAAAGCGGAGAAACAATCATCTAATGAATGCCTGCTATGTGCCAGGCATGTCACAGTCCTCCCCTGAGGGAAGGAGGTGCATTCCCATTTTACAGAGGAGAAACACGAGACTCCAAGAGATTAAGTCCTGCCGAAATGCCTGTTGGCAACTGATGGAGCTGGTGTTTAGATACAGATCACTCTGATCGCTACAGATCGCTCTGTCTAGTCTTTACTTTACCGCCTCCAGTCTCAGCCTCATTTGCTTGGCTTTAATGAGGACCCAATAGAAACTCAGCCTCACAGTGTTCTTGGGCCACTGAGATCCTATGAACTCTCCTTGCTCTCATCTTTTGAGTAGCACTGCTGCTTCCATGCTGCCTCCAGATGATAGAAACTCTCTGTGCACATGTCAGTTATTTCAAGATGCTGCGTGTGAAACTTTTAATCAAGTATTTCAGGGGAAGCCCACATCTGGAAACAGTTATCCAGATGTTATAAACCACTTTGGCCAGCAGTTGCCAGACTGCTGTCCTGGTGATGAGTATGGGACACCCCCCTCCAGATGTGGAAGATGTTCTGGAGGAACAGAGAGCTGGGGAATTTGTAACTACTGTGCTGCATTCTTCCCTGGAAGGGTCGTCAGGGACCTGTGTCGCACACCTCCAAGAACAAGGAGGTCCTAATGACTCAGAAGAATCTCCGAGCAGAAGAATAAGTGGCTCCATTTTTCTCATTATCCCTAGTGCTATACCCTGAAAGAGGGGTTGGCGAGTGGTCTGCGCAGCTACAAGGCTATGGGCACCTGCCCCCCATGGCTCAAATTTAGGACTATGTTTATGGGTTGCTTTCTTTTCCCCCAAACCTGACAGAGAAAGCTGTGAATCCCAGAGCCACTCTAGAGAGAAAAGCTATAGAATCACAGAGTTAACAGTACTGAGAGACAGAGGAATGGAGCTGATACTCCACCATGATGTCCAGATTTTTTAATAACTAGACTCACCATCCACAAGTGGGAGTCCTCCCTGTGATTCATACAGCTTTGTTCTAAGACAAAAATGACACAGGTCACTGAATTCTAGTCAACCTTTATGATTTGTTCCATATCACATAAACTTTTGGTTTTGATCTCAGTGATCATTGCGCTATTCATTGCCCACTGATGCCAGCCTACGCATAGGAAGCAATACGGTCTCAGGCCAAAAGGATAGAAAGCATAGATGTGGAAGTTAAACTGTCCGCATTCAAATCCATTGCTTTCCACCTGTGTGACCTGGGACAAGTTATCCCTAATCTCTCAAAGCTTCAGTTTTCTCCCCCGAAAACTGGTAATACAACGGTAACGCTAAACTTCATAGGGTTGGTGTGAGAATCTAAGGACATGATGCATGTAAAACACTTAGGACAATGTAAGCGCTCAGTGAACATCATTATTGTGTTGGTGGGCTGCTGATGACCATTTGTTCTGAGAAAATTTGTTGTCTTCCTGTTAGCTGGAAGGTGAATGGCGAGTGTTGGGGTCACTTACATTGAAACTCAAACAACTGGCTAGTGATTTGGGCCTGAGAAGGGAAAGGCTGACTAGGAGGGTCTGAGATCTAGCTGATGCTATTCATGTTCACACTAGCAGACTCAATTTGCACTCTGGCCCAACCAGCTTGATTCAAAACCAGCCTCTCCACAGGAATTTCACACATGCAAATGAGAATTTTGATGGTCCTTGTAAAATAACACCTAGTTTAGTCTGCACAGCCCTACCATTCGAGAGCCAAAGTCCCCAAGATGGGCCAAAATGACTGAACAATTGCTCTAGTCTCAGCCCAGCCTCGAGAACCACAGAGGCAACAGTTTTCAACCTTCCAGTGCTGGTGGAAGCCCACAGCATTGCCGCTGAGTGAGTGGGCTCTGTGGTTATTTCTGAGCAGACAGCTAGACAACACTTGGTCTAGGAAACAAAAGTGGACTCTCATTAGCTCCCACTGTTTAACAATATGTTCAAACAAAAACGTCAATTTAACCTTTAAGAATGAGAATCACAGGTCTATAGAGCCAGGAGGACCCTTTCAAGGTGTACCCACTTACAAATTTTTCTTGATATATAGTCAACATTTTGGATCTCCTTTTTATACCTGTAATTATACACTTACCCCTAAAAAGGTTTCTTTTTTATTTTGTTTTATTTTTATTTTTTTCAGGAGAGTGAAATAGTTGAGCTCTTGGATATATTTAAGTATAGTTTTGTTTTCTTTTATGTGGTACATCTGGATTATTTTAGTCCCAGGCAAAGATCCATTAGCATCAAACAACAGAACTATGTTGTCTTCAAACTCTATTTTTGACTAAAATTTCCACCTTGAAGCAAATGACGTTTATGTAGATTAATACAGAGGAGACTCATTTATACTCTGACTTCTTGGATGATCTCTATGTACTTCTTTCTTCCTCTCCCTCAAATGTGGGCCTGTCCAAAGGTCTGTCCTTGGTCCTCTTCCCTAGTCTCCAATGCTCTGACCACAGAGATCTTAGGCACCTCTCCTGCTTTACCTGTCACCCTCTATCAGGTGCCGTCCACATAGCGCTGCTAAGAAAAACCAGAGCGGAATGATCCCTGTTTAAAGGCGTTGAGCTTGGGGAGCCCACAGGACGTTCAAATAGAAAAGTCCAGCAGATGCATGCAGAGACGCTCTTACGCAAAATCTTTATTCAACTTTCTCTTGCCTAGAATCATGCCTTGAAAAATCTCCTGTTCTAATAAATCATGGGCCATATCTGTTTGCCAGAGAGGCTGACGAAGCAGGTCTATTTTTCTAAATTCTTCTTTTTTCGAGCCTGTGGGGTCTCTCATTTCATGCTTCTGTTTATCCAAGTTTTATTTACAATATCCTAATAAATCTCTATGCTGTAGGAACATGCGGACATGAAGAGGGTTTCGGGGGTTACCCATGAGTGCTGTAATGTTAGGAACCATATGGCAATGCTTTACTATGGAGGACACAGGGATCTGACTGTGTGAGACTGAAGAAAGGCTCCTTGCTCTTGACATAAGGAAAGTGATTCAGACGGAGGACAGGACCGAGTCTTACACAGGCCCTGTCCAAAGCACCACTGGGCTCCGAACAGCGAAAAATGCCCATGCTATCCCTTCCTCGCTTGGATGATGACAGGTGGGAGCAAATTACTTCTATAATAAAAGTGTACGTAAAAACTCCTGTCCAAATGTCCCTAAGTCTCACCTGCCTACAGATATAAATGAAGCCGTGCTGGTGCCCTCGCTCAGCCCGCTCCGCAAAGCCTTCCCATGTCATTTTGGGGAGTCCCCAGGACTGTCCTGCATGGGTTAATATTTGGATATCATTCCATCTGGACATATATTTGGTATATATTATTTCATCATCTCTTTTTTCATTTTGTATACTGTGAGCTTTCTCCTATGGGTCAGATATTTTTCTGTAACATGATTTTTTTACGGTTATATGTTATTACATAATACGGCTAATTTGTCTAACCAGTCCTCTATTGTTGTGCATTTACCACCAGTAAGCATAATTCTGTGGTGAGTGTCTTTGCACACATCTCTAATTACTGTCCTGAAGTAATTCCTGGGCATGAAATTGCTTGGCCAAGAGTGTGCTTATCATAAAGGGTTAATGCTATTATTATTAATAAATAATGATAATGAGATCAAATACTACTAAACATTGGGCCAATTGGGGCAATTTCTCTGGAGAGAGCTCTTGAAAACAAAAATACAACACTCAGAGTCTTTAAAAAAAAAGAATTTTAGGGAACAAGAACCATTCCTAATTTATCAATACAAAGGAATAATTTTGAATTTTTGAGCCCCTTTATAATCTGACATTTCTGTTTCCTAAAGTTTAAATTAGATACAGTATTTTTATGTAGAAGTGGTAAACTTCTATTTAAAGGATAACAATGAGTACATTGTTTATTAGTGATGTTTATCACTGATAAGCCATGCAGGTCTGGACAGATATTTTATGGTTCCTGTGAAAGCTCAGCATCTTGAAGTTTGTTAATTCTCTACCAGGGAGATTTTAAAGTTCCAGTGGTCCATAAGGGATTAAGTGGAATGTATGACTTGTGTCCTCAACTAGATTTTAAGAGAAAGGAGTTGTCACCAATATATTTTGACCAAACGTCTTATTAAAGGCACCACCAAGACGGGAGCTTGGAAGCAGGGGAGCCCAGACACCCCTGGCAGCTCCATCATTCTGTACTTTAATAACTCACTGGCAACAGGATGAAGCAGTTTATGTTCCAGACTTTGCCTCCTGGTCTCTAGATTTTTATAGGTGTTTTGACCGAGGTGTAGAGGAGGCATTCTTTCGGCTGCTGATTTCTATTCCAGATTGTGGGATGTGAATAATTTGGTAAATTAACATCAATGGGTTAGACTGTTCTTTGTTACCAAGGCCCCTGGGCTGTCTGTTCCACTGGATGGTCACATTAATTTGCAACCACATGACGATGGCTGCTGGGCACACACGCCCAAGTTAAATTTCCTTTTGCAGGTTTTCCCCCTATTTTGGATATTCAGGTAGCCACTGAGTTCTGAGGCAGCTCTCTCTTGTGCATTCATAATTCTGGCTAAACCTAGGGCTTCCAAAACTAATATCAGGGAGGAAAGATCCAAACCTTAGTGCTTTTGTGGCTTTTTTTTCCTGGGGCCAGCGTTCGGCCATGTTTCCAATGATCAGTCTGTAATCCTAGTTATATACGAAATGCATAAACGGTGTGTGCTACAAATGATGTTTTTCTAGCCTGTCCATATAGCATATTAAACCAGAGTTGGCAGTTTTCCATCCCTTAGGAGAGGCATTTGGCATAAATAATATTGTCATTTGGGAAGGCTAGACATGGTTTGAAGAAGTGACCTTGTATAAATATTGTCTGAGGTATGACTGAGGCTAAATTATATGACAGGGAGCTAGTATAGTCTGGGCTCTGGGCCCTCCTGGTGATGAAGTTGCTTCTTGTAGTAATGGAACCATTTGAATTGAAAATGTAATCAAATACATCAGAGGCTATTAAAAACACAGGAACCAGCCTATTTATGAACCCCCAGGGTCTGGAGGATGGCAAAATGGTACTGGAATTTCTTTGTCATTCAAACAGCTTTGTCTTTTTAAGAGACAAGATGTCCTAGAAAGTGCCTTTTGTCCTTGCCACAGAACTTCCCTCAGTGTTGAGACTGCTGAACATGACGGCATTTGTTGATCTTCCACCCACATTTGGGATGAGCAGTCAGCACTGAGCACAGTGCTGCTAGGCTGTTTGTGGGTGACCTGGTTTATCAGTAGCACAAGACAGTCCCAAAGACAGTTACTTTCCATTCCCTTCTCAACACCCTAGTTTAGGATTTCATTCCTCTTTCCTGGCCTAACAGCCTCCTAATTATACAGAACTCCTTCCCTTCACTTTCTCTCCCTTCTGTTAATTGATTTGCCAGGTCTGTCTTTCAAAAGCCTGATTTTATTTTCATAGATTCATTGATTTATCCATTTATTCAACAAATATTTATTAAATGCCAACTGCGTGTCAAGCACTTTGCTCCATGCCATAATAAGATTTATAGTCTAATGAGGGAGACAGACATTTGACAAATAATCCCAGTCCTGAACATCCAATTACAAGCTAGTGTGAGCATTCTGTAGAAGGAAGCAAGATTCTTTGATAGTATAAAACAAAGAAACCTCATCTGGACTGAGGAGTCAGGAAAGCTCCCCTGAGGAAATGATAATTAAGTTGCAATGTGAGCGTGTATGGGTATAGGTTTCATGAAGGCAAAGGAGGGGTCTGGGGAGTGGGGACGGGATGGGGTGAAGGAGTGTTTTCCAAACAGAGTAGCAGGCCGTGGCAGCGGGTAAGCATGATGCCATCCAAGGAATGGAGAGAAGGCCACTGTGGCTGGAGTATGGAGAGCGAGGCACACACCAGGAGGGTTATATAAGCCATGTTAAGAATTGTGGTCTATATCAAACAGCAGTGGGAAGCCATTAAAGAGCATGCAAGCAGGCTGTGATTTGATTAGATTCACATTTTGAAAAGACCACTTAGGTCTCAGTGGGGAGAATTGATTGGCAGTGACCAAAAAGATCCAGAAGGAGAGATAACAGGGAACATGGGTATTAGCAGTGGAGATGAGAAATAGACAGGTTTGAGCACTGTTTATGTAGGGGAAAAGACAACACAGGGTTTGATAATGGAGTAGGGAGAGGGAATCATCAAGGATGACTTTGAGGCTCCAATTTGTGCACGTGGATTGGTTGAGCTGCCATTTACTGAGTGGAGGATTACAAAAAGGAGGACTGAAATCATAAACAAAGGCTTTGAATTAAGAGAAAACCTGACGATTTTCAAGGAATAGCAAGAAGGAGAGTCAGAGAGGTGTGATTGGCAGAGGTGGCAGGTTGAATAATGTAGGGCCTGGTAGCCACTGGAAAAGGGTTTTAGCTTTTAACTGAGTAGGATGGGAAGCTATTGGAGGGTTTTGAGCAGAGGAATTACATGATCTACCTTACATTTTTGAAAGATTACTGTGGCTGCTATATGGAGAAAAGACTCTAGGGACAAGGTCAACATCAAGGAGAGCAGTTGGGTGACAATTACAATAATCCAAGTGGAAGATGGTGGTGGTGTCTTACATCAGGGTGGTAACTGAGAAGGCGGTGAGAAGTGGTTAGAACCTGGACAGATTTTTAATACAGAACCAGCAGCATTTTCTGATGGATTGGATATAGTGAGAAAGAAAGAGAGGAGTAAAGGATGACACCAAAGGGGTAAAGGATTTTTGGCTTGAGCTATTGGAAAGATGGATTGCCATTCATGAAGACACAGAAGACTGCTGGAAATTCAAAAGTTTGGTTTTGAATATTAGGTTTGAGTTCCTTATTAGATATCCAAGTGGAAAGATTGAGTAGGCTGTTGGACACATGGGCTAAAGTTCAAAGAAGAGATCCAGAATAAAAACGTAAATGTGGTTATATTTGAGGTGTAGATAGATGATACTCAAACCTATGAGAAAGGATGAGTTCACTGAAGGAATAAGGATAAAGAAAGGGAACAATATGTTTAGAAGCTAAGCATAAAGAAGAAGATAATTCTAGTCAGTAATCAAAGCTGATGTCACCAGTAATAAGACATATCAGCATCATATACCCCCTTGCTATGATGCACTGAGAAGGGTATAACATCACTTCTGTGGTATTTTAGCCAAAAAACGCATAATCTCAATCTAACCATGAGAAAACATCAGAGAAATCCAAACTGAGAGACATTCTACAAAATAACTGACCAGTACTCTTCCAAGGTGTCAAGGTCACGAAAGACAATGAATGACTGAGAAACTATCACAGATTGAAAGAAACTAAAAGGGCACAGCAACTGAATACAATGTAGGATCCCAGATTGGATCCTGGAACAAAGAAAGGATGTTAGTGGTAAAACTGCTGAAATTCAAATAAAGACTCTAGTTTAGTCGATAGTATTGTACCAATGTTATTTTCCTGGCTTTGATCATTGTACTATGGTTATATAAGATGTTAACATTCAGGGAAGCTGGTTTAAGGAAATGGAGGAACTTTCTGTTTTATTTTTGCAACTTATCTTTAAGTCTAAAATTGTTCCAAAAGAGAAAGTTAAAGAAAATAAGGTTTATGGCTTTTAGGCATGTATCCCCCCAAGGATGCTGCTGCCTTCGCGTCCAATCTTCCTAGCTTAGCTTAGAGATGCTGGCGAAGGAGACAGGGCCACCCGATGGGGTCTTTAGACTGTGTTAAAGATTTTGGACTTTCCTCTAAGAGCCAGTGAAGGATTAGTCAGGGAATGTGGAGGAAGATGGGAAACTAGACATGTTTGTTTTAGGCAAAAAGAGACAAGAAAACAGAATAAATACTGGGTTAGGCCCAGATTCAGGCAAACACCCAGTTACTCTCAATTATTCATCTTGTTCTCCAAACAGAATTGACCATGAGTTAGTTCATGACTCATGAGGGTGTTAGCACGTTGTAACGTCTGGCTGGGAAGATTGCTCAAATCCCAAAGGATTATCCTTGAGGAGCCTTGCAGCGTCCTGTTTTCTCCTGGCACTCGTACAGTTCAGGCGTAACTGTAGAGGGGATTTTAAGCTTGCAGGCCTGAAAGGTAAGTCGTGTGTGCATTATATCTGACTCTCCCTGTCTGGAATGATTCCAGCACAAAGACTGCAGCTGGATTGAGATACCAATCTGCAGTGAGTGAGGAAATGACCCACTAGGAATGAGGAGACAGACTCCTGCACCCTTCTCAGCCAGCTCTGCTTGGGGAGGGGCTTGCGGGAAAGTGGGGTGGGGTGGGGAGTATTAAAGATTCCATCACATCCAAGTTCCCGAGGGTGTTGCAGACCAGTTGGAGATGGTGACTGGGAAGCGCTAATTATAAAATTATATATTAAATATCATCCTTGAGGAAATTGTAAAAGGGGTTCATAAAGAAGACAGAAGGGTTGCCTGAAGCTGGGGAGTCTGTGCCTCTGCCTAAAGAAGGGATGAACCATTGAAAAAGATGTGCCCTTTAACCTCCTTGCTGGCCTAAGAATCAGGAGAATCTCTAGAGTCTAGGTACAATCCCTCCCCACTCTCTCCAGCACCAACCTACCTCATCACCTGGCCTGGCAGGAAACTGCACACCAGCACCAAAGGCTAAGTCTGCTCTCAGAAACTCTGAAATCATGCAGTCCAACACCCTAAGGCTGAAATCTTACAAAATGCTGTTATTAACAGTAGCTGTCAATTTCTGAATGCTCACTACATGCTAGGCTCTTCATGTAATTGTTTCTAATCCTTTCAACAACTCTGCAAAGTAGTTATTATCATCCTCATTTTACAGGAGATCTTCCTGGTGAGGAAATAGAGGCTTAGCTTGTCAGGTCACACAACTAGCAAGTGGCTGAGCCAGCATTTGAACCCAGGTCTGGCTTCCCACAGTCCCAGAGCTTTCCGCTAAACCTGATGCCGCCCCAATATTAATGACCTCATGGTGCCAGGAGTAAGTTCTCCCCAGGGAGAACATTACATTACGACTCTGGGAAGTACTGTGACTAGCACTGACCATCACTCTTGGTAGCCCAACTTTACAGACACACCAGTGTGCAGGATTTCAGGAAATTTCACTGGGGATGTGGAATCAGCAGCCCATGACTCATCAGGCTGAATTCCGGGGAGGCGGTCTGACGGTGCTGCAGGCAGTTTACAGTAACTAAGTTTTCTGAAGAGTGAGGGGGAAGGGCATGAAGAGTCGTGACGGGCACACCTGGGCTCCTGATGTTGGAAAATCATGAGGATGTTCTGTCAGTGTTGGCCTGCAGCTACATTTCTGGCTTAAATTTTGAGTGGCTTTCCCAAGCCTCAAAGGCAGAAAGAACAAATCATACTGAGAGTTTGACAGGGAGCAAGGTCCAGGGTGTTAGCTGGCTCTTTGCCACAGACTTGACACGTGAAGAGGAGCAGAGAAGCTTTCTCCTTACCATCAAAGTCTGTCATCTGCCCTGGGTGTCCCACAGAGAGAAAGGTGGCCAGGCCTCAGCGTGGCTCCCTGGAGTGAACCCCTTTGATGCAGAATAGTAGAGGAGTCCAGGCCCATAAAAGACATTGTGTAATGACCTACCACATTGATAAAATAGATCTGCTATTAATTATATTCATTAAGTACAAGCAATGGGGTAGAGCATTTTGTGTGTTGGAGAAATTTTCAGAAGTCAGTGTTTCCAGTAAAAGTAAAGGAGAAAAAAGAAAAGTCAGCTTCTCATTGTGGGTGTTGAGAAGAGGAAGTTGAGAAGAGCTCCATAGCAAATTCACAAGATCGGATCCCTGCCTTTGCCTTGTTTTACCTCCCTCTGTTGCCCTCCTTGGCCTTTGTTCCAGCCATATTGTTCTCTTGCTTCTCTGCTTTTGCACATTTTTGCCTCTCCCTGGGACAGCCCCTGCCATATTCCTCTCCTTGCTCCCCATCACCTGAGTAGCTCCTACTTGCCCTTCTCAACTCAGCTCAGTATCTTCCCTCTGGAAGGTCTTTCCTGCCCACTTGAGCTTAAGTAGGAGCAATTCCATGTGTACCCTGTGGATTCTTCTAGCAAAACACTCACCACTTTGTTTTGTTAGCTCCTCGAAGGCAGGAACTGAATCCTGCTATCATTATTCCCCAGCTCTTCACATGCCAGTCTTCAGGGATACATGGAAAACAAGAAAGTGAGAACATCCAGCTGTAGACTAGACACCTCTACAGGAGTGTCTCACTGGCTCCTCCTATTGAACTGACCTGGACCTCCACTTAGCTTCCTTATCACTTCAATGCCCATCAACTATCTTTAACTCTTCTCTCTCCCACCTCCTTTATTCAATCACCCACTAAGTCTTGTGCGTTCAAATAACAATAAGATAAAGCACTAAATATACGTTAGGTATTGTCAAAAGTCCTATCTATGTATTAAGTCATTTAAGACTCACAACAACTTTATAAAGTGGATCCTGTCATATTATTGCTATACAGATGAGGAAATTGAGGTTAAGCAAAAGAGTTTAAGTAATTTGTTAAAGTCAAACAGCTAAAAAACAATGGAGCCAGAATTGAAACCCAGGTAGTCTGTCTTCAAAGCCCTAAATCCTAAATATGTCTCAGTCCATACAGGCCACCATGATGTCATTTTCCCCAGCAGTCCATTCCACATAATGCAGCTAGAGCAATTTTTCTAGATGAACTCTCCTTAAAACCCTCTGTAGCTGTCTATTTCCCTCTAGACAGAGTCCAAATTTTTTAAGGCAACAGACAAGACCCTTCCCCCATCTACCCCTGCCCACCTTCCAGCCTTGTCTCTCGCCATAACTCACCTCAACTCTTGGGCCCAGCATTTTCTGTGTGTGGAACACTGTGGCCTCCTCCTCTCTTTGCCTGGCCAATCCCTGCTTGCCCTCAGGTCTCAGCTTAGATGTCTCTGCTTCCAGGAAGTTCTCCTTGACCCCCTGACTCCTTAGTGCTGCCACGGCATCCAGTGCTTACCCTTTTGTGGCAACTATCCTACCTTTACAAAGCCTGGTCCGTTCCTCTGTTTCCTCCACCAGCTGTAAGCTCATGAATGCAAACATTGGGTCTCGTTTTCAATCTCCCAGGAGCAGCACAGTATTCAACAAACATTTGTTGAATGAAGGAATAAAGGGATGACTTCTAGGTCAAAGTTCTGATCTTGGCTGATTCTATGAAGGTCCCTGTCTCTGCCTCTTCCTACCTTATAGAACATACAAAAGTGCCAGATTCATGAGTGAAGACAGTATTAAAGGGCAGATGACATGGCAGAGGGGACCACAAAGGGAAGCAGCCACTGTCCCCTTGACACAATATCAACTTCCACCAGAGGACACAGAAGCCTTCCTGGAATTGTTAGCGTCTCTGGCCTTCCATCGAATCTCCTGCACCTGTGCACCAGCCAGAGCGCTGCATGAGAGTCAGGCTGCCTGTGGCTTCTTCAGGAGTCAGCTCTACTCACTGGCTTTTGGACTTGGATTTCGTTTTATGGAGCCTCATTTTACTCATCTGGAAAAGACCACCTGGGTTTCAGTTTCTTGTAGTGTAACAAATTAGATACACTGTATGACCATTCCAGTTGAAGCAACTAAAATGAAGGAAGAGAAAAAAAAATGTGTTGTGGATTTTTTTTTTTTAGCATATTATTAAACTGTCTTAAAAGTAAAGAATCTGTGAATCTCAAAAGGGAATTAACAGCAGGAACCCAGAAGTAACTGAAGAACAAGGTGATTTTCACCCTGAGGTTTTCTGCCTATGCCAGGAAATTTGACCTTCTACTTTCACGGATGGACAGGACTGGAGAGGTAGGAGATAAAGCCTAGAGCTTGTCCAAAGTGGAGATTGAATAAGATGCCTTAGCACAAGCTGGGATCCCAAAGGCATGAACAAGAAAAACAACCCTGCTACACAAAAAGGCAGAGCAAGGAGGCTTGCCTATATTGACCTAGTGACTGGGTGGAGGGACAGAGCAACTCCTCCCCCAAGATTATGTAACCACAACTGAGCTCTCATAATGATTTATCAGTCTGAATGCATGCCACCTGTATGGTCAAAAAACTTTGAGTGAAGAATTCAACTTAAACTAGTACCAGATTAGTGCCCCTAGGAGACTAGCAAAAGCAATTTGAATCTTCTTGAAAGAAACTCAACTTCAACCCAGGCCCTAAAAATTTATTTCAGATAAAGTTACAAGGAAAATGAGCAACTCAACTCACAATAAAACAAAAGTAAAAAAACACACCAGGAAAACAGGACACTATGAATGAGAACAAGAAAAAAAAAGCAGAAGCAAAACTATAGTTCTCAGATGTCAGAATAATCAGACACAACCTTAAAATACTATGTTTAATTGCTTCAAGAAAAAAAGGGAAAGCTTGAAAACACCTGCTGGGAACATGAATGAATTTGAAAAGGAACTATAAAAAGAAATTCTAGAAATAAAAAATTATTGAAATTTAAAACTCAATGGATAAACTAAATAAGGCATTAAAGCTGAAGAGAAAATTGGTGAACTGGAATATAGGAGTGAAGAAATTACCCAGAATGCAGCACAGAAAGATAAAGAGATGGAAAACGTGTGAGATCAAATAGAAATAGACTGAGAAAGTCTAGCATACTTTTAATCAAAGTATAAGGAAATTGGGGCTGGCCCTGTGGCTGAGTGGTTAAGTTGGCATGCTCCACTTCGGCGGCCCAGGGTTTTGCCGGTTCAGATCCTGGGCACGGACATGGCACTGCTCATCAGGTCATACTGAGGCAGCATCCCACATAGCACAACTAGAAGGATCTACAACTAAAATATGCAACCAGGTACCGGGGGGATTTAGGGAGAAGAAGAAGAAGAAAAAACAAGATTGGCAACAGTTGTTAGCTCAGGTGCCAATCTTTAAAAAAAAGTATAAGGAAATAGTAGAAAGAATGTAGAGGAAACAATATTTAAAGAGATAATGGCTGCAATGTTTTTCAGAATAATTTAAAGACTCCAATCTTCAGATCCAGTAATCTCAATGACTTCCCAGAAGAATTACCAAAAAAATCCACAGATAAACATATAATGGTAAAACTACAGAATACCAAAAAAGAAACAGACATACTAAAAGCCATCAGAAAGAATGGTGCAGTCACTTTGGAAAACAACGTGGCAGATCCTCAAAATGTTAAACATAGAATTACTGCGGCAATTACAATGCTAGGTATATACTTAATGCAATGAAAACATGTATCTACACAAAACTTGTACATTCATGGTCATAGTGGCATTATTCATAATAGCCAAAAAGTGGAAACAACCCAAATATCCATCACCTGATAAATGAATAACCAAAATGTGGTATATCCATACAATGGAATATTATTCAGCCATAAAAGGGATGAACTACTGATACATGATACAGCATGGATGAACCTTAAAAGCATCATGCTCGAGTGAAAGAAGTCAGTCACAAAAAGTCACATATAATGAGATGTCCAGAATAGGCAAGTCCATAGAAACAGAAATATGCTAAAAACCACTGAATTGTACACTTTTAAAAAGTGAATTTTATGATATACGAATTATATCTCAATAAAGTAGTTATAAAAACAATCAGAGACAAAAAACAGATAACCATCAGAGGACCAAGAGTTACAATGACAATTGATTCTTCTCAGCAGCAACAATGAAAGTCATATACAAACATCAAGTTCAAGGGGAATAATGACTTAAATATGAAAGGCAAAGGTATAAAACTCTTAGAAGACAAATTAGGAGAATATCCTTATGATACTCTAAGGATAAAGAAGGATTTCTTTGAGCAAGACACAAAAACACCATAAAAGAAAAGTTGAAAAATTCAATTCTATTAAATGTCTGTCATCAAAATATACCATACGGGGAATAAAAAGAGAAGTCATAAAAATGAAAAAGATATTTCAACACATAAAATCAATAATCAAAAAAACTAGTATCCAGAGTACATTTAAAATTCCTAGGAATCAGTAAGAAAAAGACAACACATTCCAATAGAAAAATGGACAAAAATAGGTACTTCATGAGAGAGGAGTTCAACTTCATTAGTATTCCTCCTTTTTAGTAATCAAGGAAATACATTTTAAAGTGATAATTTCCTACTCACTGCATAGGCAAAAAGTTTAATTCTGATAAATCCAGACGTTGGCAAGTCTGTGGAGTCACGAGACTCTAATCCACTCTTAGCAGGAATGCAACTTGACATACACATTTCAGAAACACTTTGGGATTACCTAGGAAAGTTAAAATGGGCGTATCCTGAACCCATCCATTATATTCTGAGTGTGTAGCCTAGAGAAACTCTGCCTAAGTGCCCTAAAAGACGTGCAGAAGAATGTTCGTAATAGCTCTGACTGGTAGGACTCCAAAACTCCATAAAGAGTAGAATAGATAGACTGTAGTTTATTTACACCATGGAAAATCACACAGCAGAGAAAATGATTGAACTGCTACTACATGTATCAACACGGATGAACCTCGAAAAACATGATGATGATCAAAAGAAATAAGCTACTAAGACTACAAGTAGCATGATTCCATTTGTATAAAGAACAAAAATTGGCAAAACTAAGTACTGTACTCTAACAGATGCATCCACAGTCAGCAAACTATAAAGAAAAGCAGAGCTAGGATTAACACAAAATTCAGACACTGTTTCTCTGGCACGGAAGAGAGGGCGATATAATTGGAGAGAGGTCCCCAGAAGCCTCTAAGACACTGGTGATGTTCTGTTTCTAATCCGGGCAGTGATTATGCATTTCATTATCATTTTTAAAATTCTACAGATAAAATTTATTTAGTTTTATACATGACATATTCTGCAATTAACTGAAAATTCTTCTTTGTGGTATCATGGCAAAGATTGAATGACACAAGAAAAAAAGTGCCAGGCATCTAAGAAGTGCTCAATATGGTATGTGTATAAATTTAAAAAACAGAATAAAATAACCTTTCCCTGAGGCCTGGGGGCGGGACAGAGGAGTGCCCTACGGACAGCAGGACAGATTCTCCTGGGCCCCAAGTAAGGACTCAGAGACTCCGACATTGACTGGAGCTCATCCAGTCCTTGAGGAATCTGCCAAGCGAAGCAGGCAGACACATTCCAGAGGATGGCATGTTTACAACCTCTTGGCCCTAGACCACTGCCATAAAAGCAGTCAGTCCAAATCCCTTTGTTCTAATCTACAAATGAGCCCCAGGACATTATACCCTTCCTGGGAGAAAATACTGACTTCTAAGACAAGACCTGCATTCACTATCCCTCCTCCCCATCCAGCAGTCCCGCGGAGATTTAGCAGGGAACGAGGTGGCCACCAGACAGTGCTTATCCACAACCCCCGCCCATGAGGGAAGGGCTCCAACACACTCCCTGGAGGCCAGGTCTCACTGGTGGCCCTCAAGTTCTTTTAACAAAACTTAAAAGAGCATCTGATAACTGCAAGACACTTTGCTAGACACATGGCATTTGGGTTGAGTTGTATGCCCCCAAAATATGTTGAAGTCCTAAATCCCCATCCCTGTGATCGTGACCTTATTTGAAAACAGGGTCGTTGCATGTGATCGAGTTAAGATGAAGTCATTAGGGTGGGCCCTAATCCAAAGAGACTGTCTCCTTATAAAAGGGAAATTTGGACACAGAGACGAGGCACACAGGGAGAACGCCATGTGAAGATTAGCGTTCTGCTGCCACAAGCCAAGAAACTACCAGAAGGTAGGAGAGAGGCCTGGAACAGATCCTCCCTTGGCGTCTCCAGAGGGAGCACGGCCCTGCCTACACCTTCATCTCAGACCTCCAGCCTTCAGAACTGTGAGACAATAAATCTCTGTTGTTTAAGCCCCCTAATTTGTGGTACTTTATTTTGGCAACTGTACGAAAATAATAAATGGGCAGACATAGAAATGTAAAAGATATGACTTCCTGCCCTCAAGGAGCTTACGGTCTCCAAGAAAATGGAAAGAAACAGTTATATTTCAAGCAGAATGAAATAAATAAAATAATATAAAAGCAAGAAAACTGTCCTGGCTGTGCAGGCCAGAGAGTGAGAAATTCTAACTGTGGAATACAATACAAAACTTCACCCTTTCATTTATTTATTCTTTCTTCCACATGGTCGTCCATTTTATTCACAGGGGGCTGTCAAGTACATTGATTAAAGGTATGCGCTTTGGAATCAAATAAATCCAAGTTCAAATTTCACCTGAATTGGTTTGTAGTCACGTGATAGTGGGAAAGCTACTTATCGTCATTAAGGCTCATTTCCCCCATCTGTAAAATGAAGATAATCATACCTACCTCACAGAGTCAGTATATGTATTAAATAACACATTACATGGGAATATATATGTATCTGTACAGCGTCTGAAACATGGTAAGTGTTCCATAAATGGAACTATCAGCAGCAGCATTACTATTCACCCAGCAGAAGTTTATTGTGTCTGCTATGAGCCAGACAACATGTTAGAGGTACAAAAATAAGGGAATGGTTTCTGCCTTCAAGGAGGTCACAGTTGAGCTCCTTCGTGTCATGGAGACAGATATGGAAGTAAATAATTACGAAACAATAGAGTAAGTACTGATAAAGGTGAGTCTCAAGGGAGAGCCCAGATGGGAGTCTCTCATCTCGAATGAGTGATCAAGAGAGAGGCAGAGGGGCCGGCCTGGTGGCGCAGCAGTTAAGTTCACACGTTCTGCTTCTCCGTGGCCCAGGGTTAGCTGGTTTGGATCTTGGGGGCAACATGGCACTGCTTGGCAAAAGCCATGCTGTGGTAGGCATCCCATTTATAAAGTAGAGGAAGATGGGCATGGATGTTAGCTCAGGGCCAGTCTTCCTCAGCAAAAAAAAGAGGAGGACTGGCAGTAGTTAGCTCAGGGCTAATCTTCCTCAAAAAAAAAAAAAAAAAGAGAGAGAGAGGCAGAGGTGATTCTTGAGATGAATTTTGAAGGATGAGCAAGAGTTTGTTGGGGAGCCATTCCATGGAGCAGGAAGGAGTATGTACGGAGGAACAGAAGCAGGAGAGAAAGGGCAACGTTTGGAGAAGGGCAAATGGTTTGGTGCAGCTGAAGCACGGGATCCTGAGTGAGGAGAAGATCTTGGAAAGGGTTGTGTTCTAAAAAGCTCTACATGTCAATCTGAGGAGTTTGGGTCATCTATAGGCAATGAGAGCTTTTAAGGGACTCTTCATTTTTTAATAATGGATGGTAAGTAAGAGAGTGACATGGTAAGATTTGCTTCCAGACATAGGGCCATAGCTTGAGTGTGGAGGTGAGAAAAGGCGGGGGAACCAGTTAGGAGAATATCCCATTAGTCAAGACCACAAACTATGAAGACTAGAGCTGAGTCAGTGGGGGTGAGGTAGGCTTGGGAAACAGAAGATAGTGTTAACTGACATCTGTGATGTCTTGCGGCTGCCCTACATTTCTTGAACACCCTTCCTACGGTTGGGGAATTTCCCAGCTTATGAGTCCACCTCCTCAAAGAAGAAGCCAGAAACTCACTTTGCAAACCTCCTTGTCAGCTGAGGTGCAGGCGTGTGATCTGGGTTCTGCCCATCAGGACTTTGTTTAGAAAAGAGGGACGTGAAGAAGGAGCTAGCACATGGAGTCTATTCTGACGAGGACAGCGGTGGGGCACCGAGTTTTGAGACATAGTGGCCCTAGCAATCACTCTTCTCCCTGGAGTGCATTGTGATCCATGGTGTGCCAGCAGTGGCAGCAGCGGCATTTCCACTGCACAGCCTGGCACGGTGACTTGGGCATAGTCCCTGTCTACAAAGCCTCCACGTCTGTCTCTCAGGCCCTCCTAAAGATTCTGCGTGCTACCTAGTAATTTAATAAATTCTTTTTGTTGTTATTCAAACTAGCTAGAGTGACTTCTATTGTTTGTAACTAACAATACAATCTGATACAAGCAGAAATGACAGGATTCGGGGATAGACTGGGGGTGAGAAAGAGGGTGGAATCTAGAATGATGACCAGACTTCTGTCTTGGGTGCCTGGGTGAATGATTGTGCTGTTAACTAAGCATGGGAATGATGAGAAGAGCAGCCAGGGGAAGAGAATGGGAAGCAATCATGAGCTCAGTTTTCAACATGCTGAGTTTGAGTTTCCTTGGGACATATGGGTCATAGACAGTGAGAAATATGGATCTAGATATCAGCAAGGAAGTTTAAAAACAGATTTTGGATTTCTTAGAATATAGTCATACATTAAATGAATATTAATTGAGCTCTCACAATGTGCCAGGCACTGTGGAAACAACTGTGAATAAGACAAGATCCTTGCTCTCATAAAATTTATAATTTAATGGGATAAATCAGAAATAAGTAAACAAGTAACTATAAAATATGATTTTGAGAATGGTAAGTGCTACAAAGGAGTAGAGCAGAATAAAGAGATAAAGAGTGGTTGTTGGATGTGGAGTTGGAACAGCTGTTTTAGAAAGGGTGTCCAGGAAGTCATCTCTAAGGAAGTGACATTTGAATAGAATTAGGGAGTAAGCTCTACAAAGGTTTGAGGACAAAGAAAAGCAATCTAGGCAAAGGGAACAGCAAATGCAAAGGGAAACTAAGCATAGGGTCTTTAAAGAACAGCAAGAAGGCCAATACGGCTAAAGCGAAATGAGCAAGAGGAGAGGGCAGAAGATGATCTTGGAGAGGTGGTCAGCGACCAGATCACGTAGCATCTACATTGTTGACCATGATGAGGAATTTTTATTTCATTCTAAGTTTGATGAGAAACTTTTAGAGGGTCCTGAGGAGGAAGAGAAATGATGTGACATGCTTTTAAAGATCACTGCTGCCACTTGGAGCGATCCTTGGGGGAGCAAGAGTAGAAGGTAGACCAGACAGGAGGCTGGTGCAGTAATCCAGGCAGGAGCTGATCGTGGCTTAGACTAAAGAGGTGTTGGGGATGGCAGGGTGGTGAGAAGTGTCTGGATGCTGGATATCTTTAGAAGGTAAAACCACTAGAACTTGCCAATGGAATTGCTGTGCATGTTAGGGAGAGAACGATCTAGGATGACTCCCATATTTTTGGCCTAAGGAACTAGGTGACCAGTGGTATGATTTAATGAGGTGGGCGAGAGCAGGTTTGGGGAATGGTGGTGGAAATCAAGTATTTTGGTTTGGACTTAAGTTGAAGTGGTCTATTAGATATCAAAATGGAAAGGCTGGAGCCAGATTTATCAATTTGGAAGTCATCATCTCAGAGACAGTATTTAACTGTCTCCCCTTCCACCCCTCCCCTAAAAATCCCTTCTCAAATCCCCCGGCAGCCTTAGGGAAGCTTCCTGTCACAGGTGAGTTATGGAAGGAATCTTTATCTTTCCTCTCTGGCACAAGTCTTTCCCCAGGAGGTCTGAGCTGAGCCTAGCACAAGTAAAATATAGAAAATAGGAAAAGCAGAAAACCAAGGCAAGACATTTTAAAGAAAAGTACATTGCATCGCATTATGAATTTAAAAATTGTAAGTTGAGTGAGTATATATGTGTGCTATATTTTAGGATTTAAATTTCCATAAGGCAGCAATTGTTCTGTTTGTGTCTTTTGGGAGGCAGTTTTTAGAGAAGGCGTTAAGATCACTGGCCTTGAAATCACACTTCGTGGGTCCAACTTAGAAACGTGTAATCTTGGCCCAGTTACTAAATCTCTCAGTGCCTCAGGATCCTCATCTGTAAAACGGAGATTCTAATGGAACCGCTACTTTAGGAATGTGGTGGAGATCAAATGACTGAATGTGTGTAAGGCCCTCAGCATGGTGCCCGTGTTGAATGCACTCAATAACCACTAGCTGTTAGTATTATGTATTCTATAGGATCGTAGGCATATTGTGGACCCCACAGAGAAAATGCTCAAGCAGCGGCTCAAATAAAATGTAGAGGATATAAAAATGTTGTCGGAGGAACACTGTATTGGGATGGGGTGGTTTCTGCATCTACAATCTTCTAATTTTGGATTCTTTTTCATTCTAGGAAATAACTCCTGTGCTGCCATGCCGTGTTGACTTTTCGACAAAGTGTGAGTCTGGTAAACAGGGAACTTCTCTGTCCCCTTTCAATGCTACCTCCTTTCTTGAGTTGCTTACTTTTATCCCCGGTGCCAGATGATCTCCTGTGCTTCCTGCTTATTCGGGTCTTTGCCTCTCCATGCTTCCTATCGGGGGAAGTCCTTTTGCCACATAACCCACCTCTCCATCAACTGGAAGAATAGCCTATCCCGATTCCTGATTCTTTGGGTGACAGTCTCTGCTAGCCAGCTGACCATGAGGGTTAATCTTTCATCCTTACTTCTAGGCAATATCTGCATTTCAGCAGAGGCCACTGGGATGAGGTGGCAGAAGTGAGTGGTGACGGGCACACCGAGCGTGGGAGGTCAGGGCTCACATGGGGCAGTGTAGTGGGCTCTGCACAGTCGCAGGGCCCTGTGGCCCATTCTGCTGGAGACAGAGGGAGAGTTATTCTAGCAGGGATTAAATTTATCTAAACTCTAAGCTCTGGAAAATAGGAAATGAAGTTTGTCTACTCACGGGTGTCACCATGCTGTCTCCTGGAGAGACGGATAAGATCTTTATATCTGGAAACAAGGACAGTAAAACTCCTTTGCAGCTGTGTTTGAATGTTGTACTGCTGTTCTGAGGTAGGCACCATATCCCTGAGCTTGCCCCAGAAAATCCAGGTTAATGTGTGCTTTGCATAAAAACACCTAATAGAGCTGCCATAGCCGTTCAGTGTCATCTCCACGTGCTTCCTTCCAGATGTAACTGGACACTGTCTCCTCTGCGCCTCTCTCACTGAGACCATGAGGAGGTTGGTCCTTGTCTAACTATTTAATGGGAGGTCTCACAAGGGGAAATGTCAACACTTTCACTGGGTCTTTGTGTAACTAAGAGAGCAGCCAATAACAAAACTCATGTCCTCTACCTGAAGGGACATGACAGCCAAACATAATGCATGACTCCTGACTGGATCCTGAATTGGAAAAAAAAAATAACCCTCAAAGATATTTTAGGACAACTGAAGAAAGTTGAATATGGATTGAATATTAATTAGGTCCTCGCTACTCAGAGCGTCAGCCGTGGCCCAGCAGCCGCAGCAGCATATGGACGGTTGTTAGAAATGCAGTTTCAGCCCCTACCCCACGTGGTTTATATTCATACTAAAGGTTGAGAAGCACTGTTTAGACAATATTATTGTACCGATGTTACATTTCTTGTGCGTGGTAATGGTCTGGCAGGAGAGTGTGTATGTGTCTCTGCGTGTGCGTGTGGCTTCCGAGCGGAAGAATTCAGATGCGTGTCTGGAATCCAGACTGAAGTTGAGGCCTCCAAGGGAAGTAGACCCCAGACTTTCTTCAGGCACTGTGTACCGTCCTGCTGGAGCCATTAGTGTGTTCTAGGCAGGACGGGCCAGGCATGGAGATGTGTCTACACCGAGAAGACAAAGAATGCCGGAGTCAGACCACCCCATGGGAAGAAGGCCCAGAGTCCCGAAGGTGCCCAGAGGTTCATTTCCATCATGGGACAACAAGTCAACAAGGTTAGGAGTTTGGGTGTGTCGCCTTAGTTCGGTGGGGATTGTTTTCCTTTTGTTGGATGACACAACTTAAAATTCCTTCCTTCATATGTTGTAATTCCCTTTGGTTTTCCCCAACCCTGTACTGAGGACTGACACACCCCTACAACTGTGTGTTGGTGACAGGAAAGAAATGAGACCTGCCCTGTGTTCACAGCCCTCAGTGGAGACTTCTGCAGAAGTAGCAGCATTGCTCCCAGGGGGTGGAGGTCCCCGGGTTCCAGGCTGCATTTTCCAGAAGGGGAGTAGAGCTGCTGCCAGCTCCTGGGTCTCATTTGAATGTCTCTGTCTCCTTGGCAGGTCTGAGTCTTGTATCCGTCAGTACAGTCTTACACTAACTCTGAGACCTTTTCTCTAATTGTCAAATTACATAAGGGTAAGTGGTAAGCACGAAGCCGCCCCAATTCCCAAGTTTCTGTAGCTGTAGAGAATTTGATTCATGCTGGGCTGTTTATTTCAAATAAAGACCAGCATAAACCGAAAAGACCTGAGAAATTACCTCCTCCCACTCTTGTCTCCAAATTCCGTTCAGGTTTGGAACTTATTTGAACAATTTTCATTTTGAAACATGAAAAGGTGGAAGAATTCAGTCTCTTTCTGCTAACAGTAGACAAAGATAAGCATCTCTCCACAAAGGTACAAGATTATGTTACCCTTCTGGAATCTTGGTAGCCAATTCAAGTTGTTTTTGAAGCACAATGCTACCCATGAGGCCTAAACCAAAAGAACCAGACATTCCAGATTGACTCAAATAATTCCATTTTTTAAATGTAATGTTCTGGCACCTCTGTGATTTCCATATTTGTTCCAGTTTTCATCATACCCTGGGATATTGAATGGCAAGATCAAGAACAAAATGCTTCTTCGAACAACTCAGCTGCCTTCCTACCTTGTGGCTGTCAGGTACAGGACAGTCTGTCAGGAATTAAAGGAAACCAAAATTTCCATTCAAGAATTTAATTCTTTTTCAACAAATATAAAGAGGGGAAAAATTGTTTTGTGGTTTACTGTGGGGAGGAGAATTCTTATAAAAAAAACCAAAGGAAAGAAATTCTCAATGGAAACTATGGATCTTTGATGAACTTTTCATTTCTGCATGATTTGAGATTTATTAAAAGCCAAACTAAAATCTATTTTGTTTCTCACTGTGTCTTGTAAGTAGGGGAAAAAATGACATTAGTAACTACTGAGCCACTGACTCTCAAATACATAGTAACTTGGCGTTGCAGGCAAGTCACAATGGTTCTAGAAACCCCAAGATGGGAAGGTTAACTCCTTTTCATTTTCTTTGGAACTATCTGGAAACATTCACTGTTTCCAAATACAGATGGGACGTCTGTATATGTATATACATATGTTCCTATATGTCTATGTCCCAAAGACATATGGCATGTCTGTCCTATAGTCCATGAAGCATGGCTGTGTTGCCTGTGACTTCACAAAACAAGAGTTTACAACCAAACTGGAAAACATCTGTCCTGGGGCCGGCCCGTGGCTGAGTGGTTAAGTTCCTGCGCTCAGCTGCGGTGGCCCAGGGTTTTGCCAGTTTGGATCCTGGTCACGGACATGGCACTGCTCATCAAACCACGCTGAGGTGGCATCCCACATGTCAAAAGTAGAAAGACCCACATCTAAAAAATATACAACTACGCACCAGGGGGCTTTGGGGAGAAAAAGGAAAAATAAAATCTTTAAAAAGAAATAAAAAGAAAACAGCTCTCCTGTGCTCTGTCTAGTCCAGTCTGCGAAGGCCAGACTTTATCAGTTTTTGGTACTCTGTGTGATAATTACCGCTTGCCAAACACGCTTGTCTGAAATATTCCATAAAACACACTTGATAAATGGACTTATCAAGACCACTAGGTCTTGAAGAACCTAAATTAGTCCCAGATGACTCTCTTTTCAGTTAAAAAATAAATTTAAATAAAATCTGAATGTAAACATGTTTTTGACTTAGAGTTCTATTTCAACCACTGAAGCACATTCTGGCACTCAGCACTATATTTATTTTTGATGTTTATGACTTTTGCGTTTGTTGGAAACAAACAAGATCTCAGGTGGTTGTATCTCTTTTTTATATTTATGACTCTTTTGTATTTTCTGGAAACAATCAAGTTCTTGATTTTCTAACTGTAAAATAAAAGAATAACAGCTGCTTCATTAGGATCTTAGGATGATTAAATAAGATAGTAGACAAAAAGTGTTTTTCAGAGTACTGGGTACATAGTGAGTGTTCAATAAATGTTATAACAATTCCTTTAGCTCATGGTAGATGTACACAGACTTGGGAGGTGATTTAAGTATATTAATTTCTATCAGTTTTCAAATTAACATATTTATCTTTCATTGGAAAATAGTGGATTTCAATAGCAATTCAGAGCTAATTTTTTGTGCATCGGGTAAGTTTTAAAATTTAAAGCTATCCAGATCTGCGTTTAAGTCCCTCTGCTTTTCTGGTTCTACTCCACACCACTTCTTTCATGCTCCCAACTCACCACTCTGACGGAACCATGTACCGGTCCTGTTACACACTCCAGTTTCTTTTCCAACTTTATTGAGATATAAGTGACATACAACACTGCATAAGTTTAAGGTGTATAACGTGTTGATTTAATACACTTATATACTGCACAATGATCACCACCATAGAATTAGCTAACACCTCCATCACATCGCATGATTACCATTTCTTTTTTGTGGTTGGAACATATAAGATAAACTCTCTTATTCCAAAGAAGATATACAGATGGCCAACAGGCACATGAAAAGATGTTCAACATCACTAATTATTAGGGAAATGCAATCAAATCAAAACCATACTAAGATATCACCACACACTTGTCAGAATGGCTATTATGAAAAGGACAAGAAATAACAAGTGTTGGAGAGGATGTGGGGAAAAGGGAACCTTCACACACTGCTGTTGGAAATGTAAACTGGTGTAGCCACTATGGAAAACAGTATGGCAATCTCTCAAAAAATTAAGAATAGAACTACCATATGATAAAGATATTCCACTTCTGGGTATTTATCCAAAGAACATGAAAACACTCATTTGAAAAGATATATGCACCCCTATGTTCATTTGCAGTATTATTCACAACAGCTGAGACATGGAAACACCTGAGTGCCCACTGACAGATGAACGGATAAAGAAGATGTGATATATATATATATATTTATAATGGAATACTACTCAGCCATAAAATAATGAAATTCTGTCATTTGTGACAATGTGGACTGACCTTGAGGTTACTATGCTAATTGAAATAAGACATAGAAAGTCAAATACTGTATGATTTCACTCATATGTGGAAGATAAAACAACAACAAATAAACACGAGGATACAGAGAACAGATTGGTGACTATCAGAGGGGAACAGGGACGAGGGGAGGATGGAATGGGTAAAGGAGGTCATTTGTATGGTGATAGAAGGAAACTAGACTTTTGTTGGTGAACACAATATAATGCATACAGAATTCAAATTACAACGATGTATACCTGAAATCTGTATCATTTTATAAACCAATGTTACCTCAATAAAAACAACCACAAAAATCTATGACTCCTACAAAACTAAACACATTCTTACCATATGATCCAGCAATTGCACTCCTTGGAATTTACCCAAAAGAGCTGAAAACTTATGTCCACACAAAAACCTGCACACAGATGTTTATAGCAGCTTTATTCATAATTGGCAAAACCTGGAAGCAACCAAGGTGTCTTTCAGTAGGGGAATGGATAAACTGGTCCATCCAGACAATGGAATATTATTCAGTGCTAAACACAAATGAGCTATCAAGTCATGAAGAGACCAGGAAGAATCTTAAATACATATCACCAAGTGAAAGAGGACAATCTGAAAATGCTATATACTACATGAGTTGAATTAAATGACGTTCTGGAAAAGGTACAACAATGGGGACAGTAAAAATATCACTGGTTGCCAGGAGTTGGGGAGAAAGGGGTGAAGAGGCAGAGCACAGAGGATTTTTAGGGCAGCGAAAATACTCTGTATGATACTAGAATGATGCATACAAGTCATTATACATTTGTTCAAACCCACAAACACCAAGAGGAAGGCTAATGTAAACTATGGAGTTTGGGTGATGATGATGTCAATCAAGCTTCATCAATTGTAATGAATGTACTGCTCTGGTGGGGAATGTCGATAATCGGGGTGGCTATGCATATATGCGGGCAGGGGGTATATGGTATATGGGAAATCTCTGTACCTTCTCCTCAATTTTGCTGTGAACCTAAAACTGCCCTAAAAAAATAAGGTCAATTAGAGAAAAGATTTACTCTCTTAGGAACTTTCAAGAATATAATACAGGGGCCGGCCCCGTGGCCAAGTGGTTAAGTTCCTGTGCTCCGCTGTGGTGGCCCAGGGTTTTGCCAGTTTGGATCCTGGGGGCAGACATGGCACTGCTCGTCAGGCCATGTTGAGATGGCGTCCCATATGCCACAACTAGAGGGACCTGCAGCTAGGATATATGACAATGTGCTGGGGGGGATTTGGGGAGATAAAGCAGAACAAAAAAAGACTGGAAACAGTTGTTAGCTGAGGTGCCAATCTTTAAAAAAAAAAAAAAAGAAGAATATAATATAGTATTATTAACTATAATCGCCATGCTACACATTAGATCCCCAGAACTTATTCATTTTATAACTACAAGTTTGTACTCTTTGACCAACATCTATTTCCTACCACCCCCCTCGCCTCTGATAATCACTATTCTACTCTCTGTTTCCATGAGTTAGATTTTTTTAGATTCTACATATAAGCGATATCATAAAGTATTTGTCTTTATATGACTTATTTCACTTAGCATAATGCCTTTAAGATTCATCCATGTTGTCGAAAACAGGAGGATGTCCTTATTTCCTGTGGCTGAATAATACTTCATTGTATTATATACCACACCTTCTTTATCCATTCATCTGTTGACGGGTAATTAGGTTGTTTCCATATTGGCTATTGACTCCTCAGTTTCTTGTATCATTTTTCCCCTGTCTAGAAAGCTTGTTCCCCAGTTCTCTTTATTATTATTCCATTCTTCCTGTAAGACCCAGTTTACACATCTTTTCTTCTACAAAGTCATCTCCAATTTCCTTAGTCCAAAAGTAATCTCCCCCTTATAGTCATTCTCATGACACTGAATATTTTTTAAATAAATAAATAAATATATACTATATGTAAATTTTTTAAAATAAACATTTAACTTAGGATAGGACTATATTTACAGAAAAATTACAAAGATTGTATAGAGAATTCCCATATACCCCTTAGCTAGTTTGCCCTAACTGTTCACATCTTACATTACTACGGTATATTTGCCACAACTAAGAATCTAGCATTGTACATACATTGAGCACTTTTAACTTATATTGTAGCTGACTCTTAACTATAAACTCCTTGAAGTCAGGCCCTGTGACCACTAACTCATTCATATCTGTAATATGTACAAAGTCTATGCATAGGATTAAGCACTGAGTGGGCACTAAAACAATACTTACTGAATGAAGGCATAATTGCCTTCACTGCCTATCTTAACAAAAACCCTGATGTTTATCGTAAGCCAACTTTTTACTGAGGTGGAACATACATGCAGAAAAACGTGATCATAAACATAGAGCTCAACGAATTTTCACAAAGTGAACCCACTCATGTAACTATCAGCCAGATCTTCAAACAGAACATTTCTTGCACATTTCCTTTCCCCAGAAGCCCCCCAATACATGCCTTCAAATGGCTACTGCCTTCTTATATAGTCCTCAGTTTCATTTTAATAATGGGACACAGTGTCATGGTTCATGATTATAATAACCCACTTTTATATTATCATATCCACGCAAAGTGGCTTGAATCTATCTATTAAAAAACTCACTGCTTGATTAAAGGAAGTACAATGAAGTAGATTTTCCAACAGCCAAACAATGTCCATTGTCTTTGTAGTTTATATAGCTTCTGCATCAAGGCCCAGCTTATGGTTGGGTGTACCCACTCTGGGCTGAAGGACAATTCTAGTCTAACAACATCAGTCAGGCCGGTGTAGGAAGTAGGACATAACCCATTTTGGTTTCTGTTCCCTTAGAAACACATGGAACAAAATAAAGTTTGCCAAATGGAAATATCCAAAACCACTGGGGAAATAAATGCTATTTTTAAGCTTTTGAGAGGCTATCACAAATAACTGGGAGGAGAATGGAAAGAATTCAAAAGCAGGTGACCTTTTAACAGGCAGAACACAGCAGGGTCAGCAAGTGCCTGGAGAAGGTTGTGACCTGGAGAAAGAGATGCTGAGATATCAGGTCAGGAGGGACATGTCACTGGACATGATGAGAATGGAGCCAGCTCTTTCCTAACCCTCCGAGAGCTGGACAGCAAAAAGGAAATCATCGTCCAGAAACGGGAGCTACGAGAATCCCTGGGTACTAAAAAAGGAACAGATTGGGAGAGCTGGGAGCTGGTGGGTTTACTGCTGGCAGCCAGGTCTGGAGTGTCGCCCTCACAAGGCTGGCTCTCCTCTAGTCTTAGAGCAAATATCACTCTGTGGAGACACCATGATGCCTAGGTGGAGACCACAGAGGCGAAGCAAGGGAGTCAGGAGGCGCATGGCCACAGTGTCAGTAGAGAGAGCTGCTCCAGAAAGGGGATAGGGAGCAGGGCAGGCACGACTTCTGGGTTCAGAGGGAAAAGAAAGCCACCATGACCTGTCTCTGCCCTTCTGAAATTATATCACTGCTTCACTGCTAGTTCTCAGATGGGTCAGGAATTGACAGCTACTTTGCAAAGTAGATGCCAATTACACAGATTGCCTGCTTTGTGGTGTGTATTTAAATCAAGACAGAGAATGTTGCCAGTTGGTCAGTCTAGCTTTCCTCACAGAGATAGCATTGAGGAATCTGGCTCGGCTAGAGACAGAGTTTGAGCCACATTTTCTTTCATAAAGGGAAAGCCTTCCCAGATCAAGCAAAGGGAGAGATGCAAAGAGGGAGATGCCAAGAGCTAGCTGTTCCCGCTTATCTTTCGGGTTACAGACAGTCACAGCTCCAAGCACAGCAGGGACCTATCCGATTTTGGTATTCACACAACTAGTAGGGGTGTATGCCCTTTACTAACCAGACTAACCAATGACACAGTGTGTAAGACCTCCTGGAAAAAAGGCCCCAGGAGCTTGAATTTACTCTCAAACCACCAGCTTTTCTCCCACCATCCCTTCTGCTACCACCATCTTCAAAGTGACTCGCTGGAGATAAACAGAAATAGGCTGCAGCTCACAGAGAAGTTTTGGATGGCTCATGGCCTCTCCTTATCCCAGATATCTGGATTCCTACAAAAACAGGACACCAGTCTCTCCCAAAGTAGACAGAGACTTTCCAGAGGGCTAGATCACAGCAAGGCAGACAGGGCACTAGGTGGTGTCACTCTCCCTTCATTTAGGCCCAGTTCCTTCTTTGATTTTCTTTTCAGTAAGAGAAAGAGACAAGAAGAGTTTTCCCAAAGAATACATCGGAGCTTGTGAACAATAGAATTAAATAGGATGCTCGACGTCAATGTTCTAAAAGTCATCAGCCACTTATCTTCATGGGGAGTTTCTCCCTTCGTGGCAGCTCACCGTCTCCTCCTTGGTCTCTCTTTCTCACCTGAGTGGGAGGTGCAGCCTCTTCTGCCACAGGCCTCACTCCAACGCGAAGCTTGTGACATCCCACTGCACAGGCACAAGAGCCCAGCTTGCCGGTCTGCACAATCAGCCTCCTACTCTGGTTCTTTACTATCAGCAACATGGAAAAGAGCAGACGTTTTCAAGTTTCTGTCACTGTTGCACATAATACTTGGTGAAATTCTTAGCTGGGATTGTATGCTCCACTAACCAAGAACCCCGGGGCAAACCTGGGGAAGGGCGCAGGGACGGTCTCTCCACTACCTCTGTGTTAGCTGGAACTATCCTAGGTGCCCATAAATTGAAATAATATTTAAGTAACTGAGGGTACGTCCACTAAGGGGGCTCTTTATGAGCTTTAAAGCAATACTTGTTAAAAGTACATAAAATGTTCCTGCTACAATACTAAGTTTAAAAGGCAGAATACAAAATAATTTAGTTATACCATGGCTGCAGATGAACAATGTTTACAACCTGAAAATCTGTTGCAAAGAAACAACGCCTTGGCCAGGCGTCCGGGAGGGCGGGGTCCGCGGGAAAGCAGGACCTGCTCAGGCCGGAGCCTTCAGAGAGGAGCCTGCTTCATCTCTGAGCAGGGATGACGTCACCCTAAGAAAACCAGAAAGTGCTGATTAATCACGAAGTCAGGACTACTCCCTGAAAAGAACTCGGGTAGGGGTGAGACGAGAGGGTTCCCCGACGGGACGGCGATCTCAGACGCCGCCGCGGGGCCGTAGTCGGGGCCGCCACGCCGCGCCGCCCAGCCGCCCCCACCCACTCCGTGGCCGGCCGCGCAGGGGCGCATGCGCAGCAGCCTGCAGCCTGGCCCCTCCCGCCGCTGGCCCGCCACCTGCTCGCCGTCGCCGGCCTGGCTCCTGCCCCGGGGCAGGTTCGCTGTGTCCTGCGACTGTTCGTGGTCGCGAACCGAGGAGCAGCGTCTTAAAGGTGACAGTCAGCATGGTGGTGAGACAGTTGTTTGGTCGAGATCTGTTGCAGTACCAGAGCTGAAGTGGGTAAATTAGATGTTGGACCGTAATTGGAAGACACTTGGATAGAGAGGCCGCACTTCTTATTTTTAAAGTATAGGGTTTTACAGCCGCCTGTTTTATTGAGATCTGTATTATAGTCACATATTATTCATGATTTTAGTTTTACTAAGATTGTTTTAACACTTTCATCCCGTTGTTAGCACACCGTAGTCTGCGGCTTTGGGGAGTAATTGGCGGCTCCCCCAGCTCCGTGCTGGAGTGGCTGGGCTCCGAGATCCAGAGCCAGGCTGGAGGCCGACAGTCCCCACAGGTCCTTCTGAGGAGCCACGGCAGGAAAAACAGAATGGGCATCTAGCAGCGTTGAGGTTGTAGATCCCTGGGGAGGCCCGCTGAGGCATAATGAATCTTGGATGCCAAAATCAAGTTTTCCTTGGAGAAAGTCCTCACACCGTCTGAAAGAGGATTTGCATAAAAGCTGTAGTGCCCTTGAGGAGAAAAGAAACTGATAGAAGGATTCAGGGGAGTCTGAGATGTCAGGAAAGATACCTTGCAGTGAAACATAACGAATGGCTTTATAAACTCTTCCAAGAAGAATTCTAGGTGAGGCCAGACACTGTTTTTAGGTGGATCAAGCAGAAGGAGGACTTGAAGCATTTTAAGTGGGAAGCTACAGGGTTCTGCTCAGAAGGAAATGCTAGGGAGTGTGCCCAGGAGCAGATGGAGTGAGGGACGCCTCGGTCTTGCCTTCACAGCATTTCTTCTTACAGCAGTTTCTTACATTAACTTGGCCTAGTGGTCAGTCTTGAAGGAGCTTCTACTGGAGTCCCTGCAGCTCAGTGCCCCAGCTCCCCCATCCTGTGCTAGTCGGCTGGTTTATTAGGCAAATATTAACCAGTGAACCACAGAGGCCCATGGTCCAGTGGGCAGGGTGTAGGAAATTACCTGGAACCTGGCGATGAATGGAGATAGAGCTGGAGTTTGGGTCCAGGTGAGCAGAACTGGCACCCCTCAAAAATACCCACAAACACAAATTGCCCTGCTTGTTTATTTTAGTCACATCAAGGCTCGTCACAATCTTTCTTTCATTTTCTTTCTTTTTTCCTTTCTCTTACTAAACAAAGGTCCCTCTGGGGTTGCTTTCTGAACTTCACCGGTGCAGTTCGTGATGCCTCCCGTTAGATTGCCTTGGCAGCGAGAAGGGCGTTTATCTGCCTTGGATCGCTGTGGGAGTCTCAGGCCTTTAAATCTTTTGAACTCACATCCATTGTTCCACACTAGCTGCTACCGATTCTACAACCCCGGTGTCCTCTTGATTATCTTTCTTTGGCTCAAATGTGATGTCTTTGCTGTCTCTCTTGGGCTCGAGGGGTGGGGATGCAGAGGAGGGTTCCTAAGCCATAATCAGCAGCTTGAGTCCCTGTGACCCGTTTGGAGCTCCTAGTAACCAGAGTCAACAACTAACTGGGTTAAGGGGAAACAGGAGCAGGTTTATGTAGCTCAGGAAAGATAATCCAATTCCAAGACATGGGAGGAATAGATAGGGATGTTTGGTAACTGCTAAAATCAGAGCTTCTCAAACTAGGGTTATCATCAGAATCACTTAGGAAACTACAAACTTCCAGGATTAGGAGTGGGGCAGACATCTGTGTTTTTCAAAGCTCTTGGGTGATTCTGACATCAGCCAAGGCAGGGCCCACTGGTCCGTGGCTTGCGCTACTGTGAATCAGGGGCAGCGCTCAGCTTAGGCAATACAGCATGTCTGAGGGTTGGGTTGCTGATCAGAACTTCTGAGCTTCCGGAGATACATTTGGCCTAGTTTTACAAAATTATAGCCTTACTTTTGGGGATGACCTTAAGACTTGGGACTTAGAGCTAAAGGGATCTGAGAAGAGGACAGAAGAACCTACCTCCTGAGTGACCAAGAAGCAAAGACCTACAGGTCCCTAAGCCCAGGGGAAGGGTGTTAGGCTCAGGTCAAAGAACCACCAGTGGAGACAGATAGTAACCGGAGAACCCAAGGTGGCTGCTGTTCTGCTGAGCATCCACCCCCCTGGTTCCGAGCTCGGCCAGCAGGGAGGAGCTGTAAGGTAAAGTTTAATAATAATAACCATTACTAAAACAAATGCTATTGTGGTCAGCATTTGTTTAGCACTGGGCTAGAGATACTTTACAAGTAGTAGCCAATTTAATCCCTCACAACAATCTTTTGAGGTAAACTTTATGTCTGATTTACAGTTGGGGAAACCAAAGCTCAGAGAGTTTAGGTGCATCCTCTGAGGATTCCCAGCTAGTTGGTGGCAGAGACAGAACTTGAACTTAAGGCTGTTTGACTCCAGAGTGTGAGCTCTTTTGATGTCAGACTTCCCATTTCATGGGCCTGTTTAGTCCCAGAATGGAGTTGAATACAAGCTGAAGAGTTGAGGTGGTGGTGGTGAAAGATGCTTAGGGAATGAATGACAGTCAATGCTAAAAGATGCAAATAACAATTGATTTGAAAACTCACATCTTACATATTTAGGGTTGTTGTTTCAGTTTGGTTATTCGTAGTCTGAGATCTTGGTAGGTCCGTGACATCTTAATATCAACCTGAGGATTAGGTAGGGGCATCATAAACCAAGTCAGTGGAGCTAGAGGATGATTAAGTTCTAAATCTTATTTTAATAAACAATTTTTCATACCTTTCCAGAATCATTTAAAAGGAAACTGGTATAATTTTGTTACTATAACCCTCACATTTTTGCACTGTCTCTAAAGTGCTCACCAACTTGATTTGAAGAGATTGGCAATGACTTGGAAACCATGTCGTCCTTGTAACGTGGGTTTGAGAGTCTAGTGAGGGAAGAGGACAGAAATCTATATGTGAAAATAATCAGACCTTGGGGATCTTGGAGGGTCTGCAAGCACTACTGATTACTCACCAGCTGTAAGATCTCCCAGCATTAATCCATCTTGGCAGTGGGAAGGACATTACCAAATGACTACATTGCCTGCTGGCTTCTTCCAAAGTCCTGGCTGGAAAAGAAAATGAGTGAATATTCACTCTGGAAGGTAGGATTATTTCCTGCATAGAGTCTACCTCATGGAGGTCCTGCAGGCAAGTAAATCAGGATTTGAAATTTTATTTTTCTGTTGATCACATTCCAACAAATTCTGAAGCAACTAAGTCCATCTTGGAAGCAGTTTCCTTAAGGTTTAACTAGACTCATGTCAGGCCAACGACCACCAAGGTTATTTTTTAGCCCTATAGTAAATTTAGAGTGCTATGGAAATGTCAAGCCTTGCCCCATCAAATTGGCTGAGAAGGGCAAAATATTGCTTGGCTCTTGAAGGTGCTTTAACATTTTTAGGTCAATGTTTACTTCACTTCTAGCACATAGGAAGCTTGGAGAAAAGTGCACTTGTAGAAAAACAAAAAAGCGAAACACTTTTTTTCTGTATTGGTGGGATACATTTTACTCACAAACAGTAAGGATCACGTGGGACAGAAGGCAAAGGGAGCTGGCATGCAGGTGCATTTAGATGCTGGAAGAATTCTCTGGCCACCACAGGTTTTGAAATGGCTGCCTCTTCTTCAGGTGGTTCTCAATGAGATTGTCAGAAAACAAAGCCCCATTATTAACCGATAAGCCTCAGGAGACATTGAGTGTCTTAGATATGTAAAGGAGTGAGAGAGAGAGACAGAGAGCTGTACGTGTACCATTCTAGCATATTACTTGTTAGCAGAGAGGAGGTTTTTTTTGAATAGAGACACTAAATAGATTTCCCACATTATGCATACAGACAGGCTTTACCCAGGAGCAGGAGGCAGGTCATGGACCATATCAGAATGTCATCCAGGAATAATCCCCTAGCCCACTAGTTCACGAAGACGTCATTCTTAAACCTGGGACTATCACCAGTGTATGGAGAGACACTTTAGCTACTCGTATAGCTCACGGGGCTGGGAAGAATGTCTTTGATCCTCATCTTAGTAGGTGGCCATTGAATTACAGGTTTAGTGAAGAATAACTTCCTCCTCAGAAGGCTGCAGAAGGTTGGGGGCCAGAGGCAGAGGGCTGTCGCCCTGACAATGACTCACAGAATTCTCTTTAGTTATTGGAGACCCTGAACCTCCCGATCTTCTTCCTGAACAAGCCATGGGCCTCTGTAGATGAGATGGAACATCATATGGTCCAAGGCACAGATTATGCTCTTGTCACTAAATCTAGAGGCCTGTGCCCCAAGTTTTACAGAAAGACAAGTATTTGACTGGAGTATTTGCTGAAGGAAACAGTGAAGTGGTACAGGCTAAGTCAGATGGGACGGGCAGCACTTTTAGCTTCCAACTGCTAAATGCTACCTCCAAAGGTCATTTTTATCTCAGGGAGTGTTGACCAGATTCCTTGGAACTAGAGTCTAGGAACAGAGTCCACAAAAACAGGAGCAGACCAAGAAATTGCTGGTAGGAAAGGGAGAAAGAGAATCAGGATTCAAAGTTGGAAGAGAAAATTCCAAGAAGGTAGAATTTGGCAGGAAGAATATCGTGAGTGATCTCTGAGAGAGCACTTTTATAGAATTTCAGTAGGACTTGAAGGAGCATTCGGGCTGGCTAGCAAATGGAGAGGGCCGACAATGAGCGGGGCGAGCAGGAAGAGCTGTCATGCACATCTATGCTGTTGAGCATTGCATGAGGGTACCACATCAAAGGGGACATGACTCATATCATAGGCAACATATAGATATGATATTGCTTATGAGAATTTTGCCTGCAGATGCAGTAAAGTATCTTGCTCAAACAAAATCAGTACGTTATCACAATTTTCTGACATATGGAAATAAAGTTTCTTGGGGAATGGGTGCCTTTTTCTAATTCACACAAAGGTACCGTAGGGGCTAGCAATTGGCTTGAGGAAAAAAACGTACAGTACTCAATGAAATACTCTAAAGAGAATCTGTTTATTTCTTACTCTTATCAATACTATGGTTCAGATGGAGGCATTGAAGGTGGATATTTGATGTGGAAAGGGAAGCAATTAAGAAGGAGATCACTGGAAATGAATCTTTCTTTCTGTTTTAACCTGTATCAGAATGCAAGTACTTTACATGTTCTGAAAATTCCTAGGGTTTTGTTTTGCAGTCCTGTCTTGTCCTAACTTGCTTCCACTAGGGCTTGAGACCATTTCCTGTGGTTGCTAGATGAGATCTGAAAGTGGCACAAGAAGGGATAAGGGGGAGAGAATCACTACTCAGGTCAAAACCACTTGGCTTACATATGAAATCCTTGATGTATTTCAAAGCATCATTGGAAGCACATTAAAAGTAAGTTTGACTTTCACTTGTGACACCTTAGGTAATGAAGGTCCTCTAATAAATTCTCCCAATTTATTTTGTGTCCTATATCCTTGGGAAAAGATTTAGGAAAATGAGTTGAGTTTAAGGCAAACAGAACCATAGTACCAGAAAAAAAATCCACTTATCTTCCTTGTAGTATAGTTATTGCTGCCAAAAGAGAGGCACCTAAGAGATTATATGTAAAGAACAAACACTCTAATCTTGATGTTAGGATGGGGGACCTTTCACTGATTAACTTTTTGAATAACTAGTTTGCTATCTACTAACTTCGAGGTATTTCTTATAAAACGATGGCTGTGGAAAGATTATATGCAAACACCTGGATAAATCACCCATTGTTTCAGAGAACCCAACTGCTTTTTTCTATTTGATAAATAGGTGACTCACTTAGCCTTGGAACACTAGAAAGACTTACCGCGATCATTAATTACATTTCCCCATCATGTAAACATTGTGTTCAGGAAGGGCTGTAGTGGGCAGTGCTGTGAAATCACAACAGACAAGCTGTCCTGCTTGTCTTCTGGACTTCTCAGGTTGATTGTACAGGTATACTTGACTTTATGCAGTTTCTGTGAAAAATTCTGCATCTCAAAGAACACAGTGAATTTACCTAAAAGCTTATTACGTAAAGGAATAATTAAGGGATGTGATTCTTGGGTGAGAAAAAAATTAAAGGTATATTACCATTTTAGATTCACATGCCCAATAGATGTTTTTCATTCTCTAGCTTTCTGCTTTAGCGAAGCATCTAAGTTTGATTTTCAGAAAATAGGCATCAGAATTAGTTGGAGGAGCTTGTTAAAACCAAACAAAAGGGGCCGGCCCCATGCCAAGTGGTTAAGTTTGAGCGCTCTGCTTTGGCAGTCCAGGGTTTTGCTGGTCCGGATCCTGGGCGCGGACAAGCCACCGCTCATCAGGCCATGCTGAGGCAGCGTCCCACAGGCTACACCTAGAAGGACCCACGACTACAATATATAACTATGTACTGGGGAGATTTGGGGAGAAAAAGCAGGAAAAAAAAAAAAAGATTGGCAATAGTTGTTAGCTTAGGTGCCAATCCTTAAACAAACAAACAAACAAACAAAAAACGACTCATTCTTGGGCTCCCACCCCAGATCAACCGACTTGTCATTTCTGAGGCCTGGGAAACTGATTTTAACAAGTTTCCGGACCCCTCCACCTCCTCCAGGGTGATTCTGAAACACATTAATATATTTATGATTTCACATTCTGTGTTGTTCCTCTGGTTGGGGGACAAGGAAGGAGAGAAGAGAGTTAGAGATTCTGAATTTTGGACCAAACCATGAACAAAGAGAGATTAACCTCTGTTGAAGCTTCTTTCTCGGTTGAAATAAATGAAGAAGTAGTTGGGGACACCTGGATATGTTCATAAAGAGCACACAACTGGATGTGTGGGCTGATAAGCCTGGGGCTGAAAACATTTGAAACTGCAAACGTGCAAAACCATGAATTGCATAGATATTTAGAATTTTTTTTAATAAATGGAAACATATTCTCATACAACTATCATTGTTTGAATCCTAATAAATTGGAATTTGTGACTCTTTTTTTGTTTTCGTTTTTTAAAGATTGGTACCTTAGCTAACATCTGTTGCCAATCTTTTTTTTTTTCTTCCTCTTCTCCCCAAAGCTCCCCAGTACATAGTTGTATATTGTAGTTGCAGGTCCTTCTAGATGTGCCATGTGGGATGCCACCTGAGCATGGCTTGATGAGCGGTGCGAGGTCTGCGCCCAGGATCCGAACCGGCAAAACCCTGGGCCGCCAAAGCGGAGCGTGCGAACTTAACCACTGGGCCATGGGGCTGGCCCCTAGAATTTGTGACTCTTTATAAAGGTAAACGTGATTCTTACCAGATAAGATGTTTGGAATTTAAAAAAATCTAGCAAAATATCTAAACCAAGAATTGAATGTTCCAAGGTTTCATAAATTAAGGATTTTAAAAAATATATTATAAATTATTGGATTCACCCATTAATTTTTGCCTGTTAACAGGTTTTTGTGATGCTATTCTGTCAAGTAATATAGGTACTTTGTAATTTCTCATAATTTCATTTCATCTAATTTACTCATACCCCATACATCTTAGTTTACATTATATGCTGTATGAAAGCAAATGCCATTAAAATATTATCTTTTTAGGCTTTTCGCTGAAGCTGTGTCTACCTGACAATCTGTGTGTAGCATTCTCAATCCTTTTGTGAAATTGAACTAGAAGGAAAATCAGATTAGATGGCTCTAAAATGGTTAGGGAACCAAGTATGAGAGTTGCGTTCGTGGTCTCCAAGCATCCTGTGCCTGTGGCCGGGCTGTGCCTCTGGATCAGAGGTTGAGTGGAGGGGTCTCCTGGGGATTCCCTCTTGGTCCTCACTGTGGTGAGGCTTACAGCAGCTGCTTTCCCAGGCCTCGGCACTTCCAACCTTGGGCTGATGTGCAGTTTCACTCCCTTGTCTAGCCCATCATGACTTCCTGTTCTTTTTCTGTAATGTTTTTCAGATCCGCTCCTTCCTGTTGCTTTCCCAGGCCTGATTCTGGTCCAGGCTCTAATTACCTCACACACACCTGCACTCTCCTAACATCCTCTTTCCTGTCTACAACTTTTCCTCTCACCATTTTTTTCTTCACACAGTTGTTAGAATCCTCTTCCTTAAGCATCATTTCCATCACAGTGCTCCTCCAGCTGCTCCCAGTTGCATTAGATCCACCTCCAGGTCCTCTGCTCCAAAGCCCCCTCTTATTGCCTCGACCACTGTCTCCTTTACAGCTGGACTCCACTCCAGCCAAGCAAACGTCCTGACACTATGTCTATACAACGCTGTAACATCTGGTTAATCCAGTCAACTATGTCAAATCTTCAGTTAATCATCTGGATGTTTTGTCTACAAGATGCCAAACATCTGGATTGACTGAAGAAATTCACTACATTGATGGAGGTTTTTTTCACAACTGAATCCACCAGATGTTTTGGCATCATGTAGACACATTGCTGTCTCCTACACTTGTCTTAATAGCTTGTCTGCACAGCATTCTCTCCACCTGGAACATGACCTGTCTCAGCAATGCCATGTTCTCCCTTCTGTCCAAATTATGGTCAAAATTCCCTCTGCCACGAAACAGTTCTAGATTAATCCCACTAAGTTGATCTCTTGGTTCATTCTAGCATTCACTTAGTTTCTACATATATCATTCTTCTCAACTAAAATCACTGTTTTGTGTTTTTATTTTTGGGTGTTGTCCTCTTCTCCACCCCACTAGATTATAAACTCTATAGGTAAATATAAGGTGTACCACAGAACAATCTAGCTTGTGTGTGAGAGGCATAGTAGCAACTCTGGAAGTCAGACTTGTTTTAAATACCAGTTCCATTATTTACAGTGTGACCTGGACAAATTATTTAACTTTGCTAAGCCTTAAGTCTCCTCTTCATTTGTAAAATGGAGATAATAATAGAGCCTACCTCATGGAGTTGTTTCTAAGGATTAAAAGAGTTAATGCAGATAAAGTGCTTAGAAGAGTGTCTGGCATAAAGTAAGTATCCGTTAAATGTTAGCTTTTATCATTTTCTTGTTTATTCTTTCTTTTGACTGTGACAGCTAGGTAGGTAAGGCAGCTGTTACTATTCCCAAATGAGAGAGGAGAAAACAGATATTAAGAGGTTATATCATTTGCCTGTTAAATCAGTTGCAGGTGTGAAGCCTTAAAGCCTTACTTTCAACACATTACATGTTGACCCTCAGTTCTTTCTAGTTCAGGAATTAGAATATTGCTTTCTAGCAGGTACTCAAGGAAGGAATACAAGAAGAAATGTGTTTTCCTACAGACCGGTGGTTGCCCCAAACTGGTCTATGGATCCGTTGCCACCTGTGACAGCGTCTTATGTTAGAATGAGAAAAAGACAATGTAGTTAGGTTTTCCTAAAGCTAAATTTATTCAAATGTTAGAGCTGTCCCTGAACTGAGGTAGTATCTTTGCTTCATTTATAGTGTAAAAATGTCCTAACTTTATGAGATTATGGTAATATTAAATTATAAAATATGGAGTAACCCTATATTGGAAGCTTTTTTGGGGGAATGTATTGGTTTATTTATTTATTCAATAAATATTTACTAAGTGTCTACTATTTGTTAGGCATGGTTCTGAGCACTGAACAGTAGTAAACAAGCTGACAAAAATCCTTGCCCTCCTGGAGGGCGTTCTAGGGTGGGAGATGGACGATAAACAATAAATAAGCAATTAACCTCTCAAGGTTAAGTTCCCTCATCTGTAAAATGATAAGAAGAGCCCCTATTTCATAGGGTTCTTTGTAAGAGTTAAATAAGTTAATAAGGCAGATTGCCTAGGAGTTTATAGTGCCTTTGAATATAACTGGAGAGGGAGATTGAGAGAGATTGAGCACGTGGGAAGGGGACGGATTGCAATTTTAAAGTAGACTAATTACTGTGGGCCTCATTGAAAACCTGCCATTTGAGCAGACTTGAAGGAGCTGAGGGAGTCAGCCATTTGGACATCTGGGGGACAAGCGTTCCAGGCAGACGGATGGGCCAGTGCAAAGCACCTGAGATGGACCATACCTAGCTCATTTGATGAAGCGCAGGAAGGATGGCTGGTGCAGTGAGTGATGGGGAGGGTAGTGAGAGAGGAGGTCGGAGATTGAGGGGAGAACGTGGCGATCACCTAGACCCTTGTAGGTCATTGTAATGACATGGGCTTTTACTCTGAATAAAATGGGGGGCCATTGAAGGATTCTGAACAGAGAAGTATAACAATGTGACTTATGTTTTAAAAGGTTTCTCTTGGCTGCTATGTTCATAATAAATTATAGGGAAACAAGGGTGAAAGCAGGAAGACTGGGAATTGTGCTATAATAGTAGTTGGCATGAGAGTTGTTGGTCCCTTTGACCAGGGTGGTAGCAGTAGGAAGTGGTAACTAGTAGTGAAGGTCTGGATATATTTTGAAGGTAGAGCCAACAGAATATCATAACAGACTGGATGTGGGGTGTGAAATAAAGACAGGAATCCAAACTATTTGGCCTGAGCGACTGGAAAGATGGCATTGCCAATAACAGAGGTGGGGAAAAGTGCAGATGAAGCAGGTCTGGTGGAGGCAGGGCTAGGAGGTGGAGATGAGAGTTTAGTTTTGGACACTTCGGGTTTGATGGGACATGAAATCCACATTATGGGCATTATGAAATTTCACTCTGAAATAGACCTATGCCTCACATAATATCATGTATAACTTTTCTAAATTAATTCAGAAATCACTTATTGAGTTCTTTGGTTGCTTTGGTGATAGATCCATTCTTAATCAGTAGTCTCATTTACACCAATAACATAGTATAACTTTAGAACAGAGATAAAATGATCACATTCCAGCTCTAATAAAATATTTCCTCAACAATTGCAAATTAAAGAACAGTTTACACACATCACACACAAAAAGAGGAAACTCACAAATTATGTTTACTCACAACTGTTGAGAACTAACCATAGAGCATATCCTTTAGTCATTTATTTTCTATACATGATGCCCTTCATTGTAAGTATATTCTGTTATTAGAGCATTTGAATATTACAATAAAACTCCAACTAGATTAAATTCAGAAAATAAAGGGAAAATCACTTAGGAGTTTTCTGCTCTCAAAATTATCCTGATCTTTAAAAGGTGCCAGAACTTTAGCAATGATTATTGTTTTTGGCATCAAGAGAGTGGGAAAAATAATAGTTTTCTAAAAGACCAAGAACACCTTCTTTTTGACTGGTGCTATGAAGAAAGCCTCCAAAAGATATTTTTGCTGATCTAATAACATGAATTAATACCACTGTCTAACCTTAAAGCAATAATCCCCAGCAGATGTGGAAGAGACAGATCAGAGCCCTGTCTGCATTTCATGTGGAAGCCAGTCTTCTCTTCTCTCCAGGTAGGAGTCTCCATCCCTAACCCAAAATAACTTAAAGAAAAAATTGAATGATGAATCTATACATTATCACTTACAGGGAATAATTCAAAGAACTATGATTATATTTCTTTCCTTCCTCTCCCCTCTTTTTTTGTGTGAGATTTGGTTGCTTCTTGAATTGAACATATGACTAACTGAGACAAAAAAGACAGAGGGAAAAATAAATGTGAGCCAAGTGGCTTTGGAAAACTTCATCAACAGAGAGTCTAAAGATACAAACTAGTCATAAAATCATAGGGTGCAGATGTTGCTAGAACTTAGAACTTAACCAAGCTGTGTGAAGTAATCACATAAAATAGAAATATGCATGAAGATTGTGATCTTGGAAAAAGGTTAAAAGCCTTTGTGAGTTTTTTGTGCCAGTGCAAGAGTTACTGTATAAGCTGTTAGCTAGCAGAGGAACAGAATGGGAAACATAACCAGTGTATACCGGGGCTTCCTTTGGTGGCTTGAAATCAGCCACGGTGAGTCTTTACACCATGGAAATCAGCCAATGCTGCAAATCAGGGCTCTTCTTTCTTTCCATCTTTCTAGGGAGCCAGTTTACAGCACATCACTGAAAACAACTCTCCCCAGGGATTAATAAAACGCTCAACACCTGTGACAAAGACATTCGCCTATGGCTTTGGTGAGGGGGATTTTTGGGAATAAACAAGTATTCTTTCTATAAGCAGGGAACTTCTAATACCCATTTTAGTAAGATTTGCTGTTTTATTCTTTCTCCTGGAACTCAAATTTCATCAAATCCTTATTAGAAAGAATTTCTCTAAAATATGGTTCCTGTTTCACTTCTCTTCATTAAAAGCTAAAAGAGGAAAGGAGATAAAAATATGTGTGGGACAGGAACCTCCTGCTTTCTAGTAAGCAGAAGTGGTATTGCCTGATAAAGTGTATAGAGTCACTGGAATGGAGGCAAAGCCATAGAGAAACCAGACCTGCTCTTTTTTTGTGAATGACAGTGGTAAAGAATGTCACCCCTCTTAACTTCTCTACACCCTGTATGTACAAATTGCTTATACCGATACCACCCTCAATGGTAACTCACTTCACACCTCCATTTTCTTTCTTCTTATCGCCAAGATTAAACAGCATGTTTGGGCAATATTCTGCATCTATCTAACCTTTTCCGTACAGGCCACACTGACACAACAGAACAGGTTTATGTACCTCACACGTCAGATCCTATCAAGAAACTTGGTAGTGACAGTTTGATAAGGACACCATAGCTTATTGAATGTGTTCTAAAAACAACAGCAGCAAACCACTCATCTCCTCACACTTTTTAATGACCTTGTTCTACGGTGTCCCCATTTTTAGATGCAGCAGATGCATTACTGACTGTGTGGCCTCAGAGCATACAGAGAGCGGAGCGCATGTGACAATGTTTGTTTTGATATTACACCATTAAAAATTCTAGAGAGATCTGCATTTACTTCAATAACCTATTAAGAAAGGAGAAGTCTAGGGTTAGTTTTCACTTTCCCCTTGCCAACAGTTTCAACCAAGATGAAAAAAAGGCTTGTCAGAAAATGAGAAAAAAAGATGGCCAGGAATTGCTTTTCTCTTTTGCTCTCCAGAATGTCCAGCACTGTCATAGACGAACAGTGAACAAGAATGCTAACAAACTTCACTGTTTCAGGACAACATCCCTAGGGCAAGACGCATACAGGAAGAATAAACCTAAATAAATATAAAATTAGAACGAACTATAAAGGCTAATTTTCTTACCTGTTTTCTTTTTTTTCGTCTTTGAAGTAATTTTTTTTTTTGAAATTCATATGTCCCTAACAGGCCCTATGACATTTCCAAAGACTTTACTATAAGCACATTTAATACCATATGTAACAGATAATTAAATTGTGTTCTTAAGCTTCTAATAAATTGTTTCTGCAATTATTCAGTTAAGTTCAAAGTGAATTTTATTATCATGGTGAAATTCTTCTGATGAGATTCTAATCTCTGTGGAATTTCACATCTTTCTGCTCCTTGTGATTAAAGCAGGATAAGGAGCACTCTACCACTCTGAGGATTTAAGTTTGTCGTTCAGTTATGTTTTTAAACCTGAAAACATTCTTCTTCTGGCTTGTGCTTTGGAGAGAATACCACACTGGTAAAGGTGGACACATTGGAGGAGGAATGGTAGAGAAACCTATAGGGTACAGATCCAGTGGTGCATTTCATAATAACCAACAGACTTTGTGAGTTTGGAAAGCAAAATTTTGCTTTGTGTGTATCTCTAATATAACCAATATTACAACTTTGTGGTGAGGGGAAGATGGGGCACACTTCCAAACACTGACTTACGCTTTGGTGGCTTTGAGTTTGACCACTCTGCATTCCAGTGAGTTGACATTTCCCCAGAACATCTCTATCATGCCCCTCTCCTCCTCTTTGAAACTTTCTCCTACTTCTTGAAGCAAACAAGAAAGGGTTCTTGTTAGTAGTGGGAGTGCTGTCTTCTCACCTCAGGTCTAGATGTGATCATAAAGAAAAAATTATGAAATATTTCAGGTGTACCAAAATGTATAAAGAATAATACGAGGATTGAGTACCCACCTTCTACTTTAAGGAATAAAACATTACAAAGACAAGTGAAGCCCCCCGTGTATTCCTTCCGCCTCCTCAGAGGTAACCACTACTTTCATATGTTTTTATACTTTTGCTACATATGTGTACATGCATAAACAATAGATAATAGTGTGTTGTGTGTTTTAAATTTTTATATAGATGTTTCCTTTTTTTCACATTATTTTTAAGATAAGCTAATACACATAGCTCTGGTTTATTGATGTTCACCACTACAAAGTATTTGATAGTATGTATATACAACTTATTTATCCATTCTTTGGTTGCTGCCTCAATGTATATTTAGTACAGATCTCCTTGAGCAACATGTGAGAATGTCTTTAGGGTACTGACCTAGGGTTAGAATTTTTGCATCACTGGATATGCACATCTTTAGCTTTACTAGATACTGCCCATCTCCAAAGATTGAATCACTAGCAGTGAGGCCAGCAATGGTGTTTAACAGACCTACCAGGTTCAAAGTTTCAGTCAGACTCATTCGCCTGGAAGTGGGAGTTGGTGGTGGGTAGTAGGGCAAGAATTCGCATTTCTAACATGTCCCCAGCGATGCTGCTGCTGCTGTAGTGTGGTCTCTGGGACTGCATTCTGAAAACGAGAGCTCTGGAGAAAGCCTATTTGGATTACATTTCGAAAGAGTGAGCTAATGAGACACTTATCTGAAAAGACGTGGCTGGTGAGGTGTTACTAGATAACCGAAAGTTCGCCTGTGGTATAATTTTAGCATTCAGATTCTAGAAAAAACTGACTAAATATAGATGATACATGGTAGATAACCAGTATAAGTGATTTTCATCAAAGGCTAAATTTTTAATGAGTTCTACTGCTAGAATGGGGCCTCTGCATGTGCTCTTGCCATTGCTATGCTGAGGAGGGCAGAGGAGTGGGCAGGTGACCTGGTGTCAGGCCAGGATGTGCAGTGAGCTTGGCTGACATTACTTAGTGTGTTAGTGTCTTGACTGCATCCATAAAACCCAGGCGTTGGCCTCGATGCAGGTGTGAACCTTTGCTTGGGAGTTCCTCAAGATTTAAGGCATGAGGCTATTGAGTCTTACTGATTTGGCTATTTTTGCATGTTTATATGCAAAACAAAAAAATCAATCTCTACATTATATAATTAAAAAAAATTATATTCCAAAGTTAGTACTCTGGTAATAGAATGCCAGGGAGGTTTCCCTCAAATATTCTTTCTGCAAGAACTTCTTATAAAAAATCTTGACAATGAAGCTTTCACATATTTTAGGGTAAAAAGACACAAACAGGCTTGTGCAGTCTGCAAATGGTTAACATGTAAACTGGAAGGAAAGTGATTTTATTTCAGATTTAGCAATATAAAAGGTCAATTAGGAAAAAAAGCATGTACTAGTAACCAAAAGCATATGCTTACATCATTCCACAATTAATGTAACAAGATAATTGTTTTTCAAAACCAGACAACAGGTTCAAAAATACTTCTTTTCACACCCTTAAGTGATGCTGTTGGGAATAATGGCTGTTAGAAGGCCATGTATTGCAGGCACATTTCCAGCTAGTTCTAGTTATCATTACTCTCATTTATCTTCTTTCTTTTCTCTCTCTCATCAGCTTTTTGCTTTCTTCCCTTCTTCTTTTATTCACAGGATTCCGTGGATCATAGATTTCAAACGTGTCTGAGTCTTGCATGCTTGCATCTTTCACTTTTCTGCTTTTATCCTCGAACTGAAGTACATGTGACATCCTAAAGAGGGAGAGAGATGGTTCAGTGATTTTGGCACGAGAACTGAAAGCAGAAATTCTATACAACACCATCCTTGGCATAATGAACCATAAGGGGACAGAACACCAAGAGGGGTTTATTGTTTACTCGTGTATACCACATGGAAACCAGCTTCTCAGAAAACACTTAAATTTGAAAAACATGTCTGGAGTTTGTTCTGTTGGTTTGTATTTCTAGTGGTGAGTCTCTTTGCCTCAGTCTTCACTTTAGGTTCCTTCGCTGATGAGAGGTTAAAAGAGTTCTACCCAGAAGTGTTCCTTAAACTAAGTTCAGAGAGCATTCTGCCAGTGTCCTTTAAAGGGCACGCTCACTTAGCCAGAGTGAGCCAGGTTGCAGAGCAAAACTCCAGCCCTATTTGATTTTTTTGTCTTCACTAGTTAAATGGGTCAAGGGTAGGGAATGTGTTAAGAAAATTCTTGTTCAAATGGTGTTATGACTCCCTTTTCTGGGGAGTTGCTGGGTTTAAGAAAAAATTTTTTCTCATACAAAAGGAAATTAAGCTTTTGGCACAGCTCCATGGACTAATTTCCTCCTCTTACTGTTGAGTATGACAAATCTAACCATCCTGCCTTCCTACTTTATCAAATGCCGACTGGTCTTAAGGTATCAACATGTGCTTGAATCATAAGTGGTCATAAGCTGGCTATCCTTAGCAGCAGGGAAATATGTAAGTGATTAGCTCTGCCCCCATTAGGAGGTGTCAGGAATAAAAAGGGAAGTCCAAACAACAGATTTCAGGGCAGTTGAGGGAATCTGGAAAGAGAAAAGTTCAGGTTTTATATGTAAACAAAACTACTAAGGCTTTTCCCACAAGTTATTTAAGCAATTTTTAAAATAGGCCTACCCAGCACTTTTCTTTATCACAGCAGATAGGGCTAAATCACCTGTAGGATTAACACTCCCCATACAACTGCTGTAACTTTCAGATGAAATCCAAAAATTACATTCATTTCTTTTTCCTCTATGAGTGGAGATCTGGGCAGTAGGTATTAGGAGAGGTCCCCCACGCTTTTCCCCCTGTAGTAGAAATAATGCTGGGCGAGGTTTATGTATGTGACAAACTCCCATGGATATACTCAGAATTTAAAGAATCCTAAAAAGATTTTGGGAGGGAAATAAAATGCTGCAATATGAGTGACTCTACAATTACTAAGCGTTCAGGCTGACCAGGTGAGTCGTACTGCCAGTCCCACTCCCTACATCCCAGAAAATTTTATGGGAATGCCGTGAGTATGAGTGATATTATTATATGGATGACCTAGAGTCTACTTTAACTTACTAAGTGAAGCAAATCACCTTCACATTTCTATACTTTATCATTAATAATACATTATCTGCATCAAATTTCATAACTGATCTCAATGCATGAACATCACATATCACACGTGAGAACTGCTTTTTATACTTCTGTTGCCTTAGTAAACATCCTTATTTGGAAAATGCATCATAGGATCATTGCTTATTTAGTGGATTCCTCAGAGTCTGATTTTCTTGTGCTTTCAATTTCCTACAGTGTTTAAGTATTAGCTATGAGAAGAAAACAATCCCCAACGCCCAGAAAAAGGCTGATTATTCTACAGCCATGGTAACAAGTGACCCCTGGAACCAGTCTGAAACACAACCGGACCGGATTTAATCAATTAATGATGACTTGCCTGGGCCTAAATGATCAGTGACAACTCACTTCAGTAAACACACCTCTGACAGCCAACTAATCAGTGACAGCCTCATGCTTTTGGAAGTTGGCCCATCAGTGGCAAACTCAGTCCAGTGAACATGCTTCTGAGAGCCAGCCAGTCACCGACAGTCTCTGCTGAATAATGGGGCTTCTGAGGCTGATGTCAACCCCTAAACAATCCCTGACCCCAGAACTCTACAGACGATTTGCAACCTGCTCTGCTCAGAGAGACTGTGCCTGAAAGCATAGCTCTTCCTTACTTAACTAAATAATAAATGAGGTCTTTTGTTTCAGATATTGAGAGGTGGTCTTCTTTGACACTTCGTAACTCTGTGCTGCATTCCCCACGAAGTGCACTCTTTAGAAATGGTAAGTGTATTACCCCTGATGAGGACTGAGTTGACAAGAGTGGCAAGACTGTCCTTTCCCACACATGACGCGGAGCCCAGACTTTGACTGCATTTCAGTCAGTGCTTAGCAGCCTTCCAGATGACTCTTGTGCAGATACCTAAGCTAAAACCAAGAAGTAGCTGGAATCATATGCTCTTTAAGATAATTTTATTCAGTACTCCTATACTGATGTCAAAAAACAAAAACCACTATCTTAGTTAACTTATTAACATCTTTCCATATACACATTTTTCTATTTTAAAAATTATCCCTTTCTCTGACCCAAAATACAGATGGGTTTTGTGCAGTATTCATTTCTAGTAGGGAACTGTCCACATTTCAAAAATGACTTTATCAGAATCTGTCAATTAAAACCATAAGAAGGCACCTTCCTCCTTTCTATGCCATGAGAGAATCTTGCAGTTATTGAGTTTAGTTGTCTCTGGTATAAGAAATGAGATCTAGACACGTGAACAACAGCATGAAGTCCACAAAAAGAAACAGATTTTCCTACAAATTTGAAAAGACAGAAAGCCGTAAATTACGGTAGCTGTCTTTTTCAACTGTTTGTTTCATACACCACTGCACTAAACAAGTCCAACACTTTGATTAATAGCAAACCTAAACCCAAAGGAAAGCAGGGGCTATCAGCTTACAAACTACTTCAGCTTTAATATCGTAATACTTAGCATGGCTGGTTACTCAGCAATAATATTTAATCTCTAATAGAAATAAAAGCCTAATCAAAATGCTTCACCCATTTATCTTTCAACATGCTTTGGTCACTTCATTTTAAAAAGCAAACAAAATAGTTACTATGATTTTCAGCATAATAAACTTGTGACCTATGTGCCTCCATAAATCACAGACCGCATGAATTGAAAGCATGCCCACGTTTTCAGTCTCCTGTGAGACTACACAAGCAGACTTAGAATACAGACTTTATTCCAGTACATAAGGGTCTGGTAGTTTACAATCTTGAATGTACCGATATCTCAATACTATCCACTCTGTGGCTGGTCCTGGAGTTGGCCCAACAAGAGCACTGAATTTTTTAGAATTAATTACACTCTGATCATTTACATATGAAAATTTTAGAACTTGTTCACTGAAGGCAAAGACAAAAACTTCTGATTAATAAAAAGTTTTACATAAGCTCGATTCCCAAATAACATTGACTTTAGTGTGTCAGAGAAATATGGAGGCTTACCATTTTCACAGAGGTTGTGTTTGACAGGTAAGTTTTTTTGCATGAGACTGTGTGGAATTATAAACAAAAGTAAACAACTGATTCTTCAAAAAGAACCCAAGCTTAACTAACCTCACTAATTTGACACTCGGTTTTTAAAGTTCTCACACAATTGTGCAATAAGTTAAGATATGACAGCAATTAATATTAACAGGGAATGCAAGAGTTACTCATTCTCAGACACACAGTAACTCAATATAGAATTCCAATATTAATAATTCATTTCTGACTGAAATGTATTCAAATTATCCATGCTTATATAATGCAAACAGCTATCTTTTTCTCTGAGAATTCTATAAACCACTGCTTCCCATTTTCAAGTCACCCTAGTTTAGGAGCTTGTCACCCAACCCTTAGATGGGAGGTGTCCTAGTTTTTCTACATCTTGCTACGTCTCCTTCTCGTCCTCCAAAGGATCTAAAACAGTCTCTCTTCCGCATTTCTCTTAGAGCATTCCTCTGAGCGGGAACTATCGGCTGTTCTATCAGACTGAAAGACCTCAGCCTGACCCTTAAAGGCCTCCAACAACTGGATCTTCCTATCTCAGCAACCTGATTTCGTCTCTTTCATCAACTCTCACCATTTTGTAATTGCCTGTTTCCTTAATTGTGAACAGACTGTCGGTTATTCAAGACTGTTTGAGTCTTGTTCACAGCTGTGCTCCTGGTGCTGAGAATGGTGATTTGCGTTTGTGAATCAAAGCCTTCAGGCCCTTTGTGCTGGCCACGCTGGCCGGCTGGCACGAGCTGGTTTGCTAGCTAACACTTGACTTCCTTTTCTGGGCAGGGGCTGTCTTTTATTTCTGTGATAAACTTCTAAAATGTCTAACAGGCTCTGCAGAGAGTCTCCTGCTCAGCACAAGTCCACCTTTTCATGACCTCTCATAGTTCCGCACACTGATTGCTGCTTTTCCACTGCATTCCTATCAGTGACGGCTGGCTTTTACTCCTTGTAGACTGTGGTGGGAGCACGCCTTATGTTCTTTTCTGTTTCCTATGGTACCTAGTGCAGAACTAGATAGAGTTTTTTTAAAGCAATGTTTCTCCAAGTCTAACCCCAGAGCCCGGCATCAAATGCAGGCTGCACATTAGAATCACCTGGGGAGTTTTCAAAACTATCAAGGCCAAGCCTCCACCTCCAGAAGTACTGACTTAATTGTCCCGGGCTGGGGCCCCAGCACTAGTAGTTTAAAATTTTTCCTAGTGATTTTAAAGTATAGCCAAAGTGAAGACAGCAGCACTAAAGTTTAAGAAACTTTACACTTTCAGATTGATTGATTTCATCAGCCATTTGTTCTGGCCCCTTCAGAGATGAAGAAAAGCTGATTCTTAATGACAAGCTACTCACACATTTGAAGAAGCTTCAGCGGCCTCTGAGCCTATTATTTTAACTGAATAATCTCAAGTGTATTATCTATTTCTTAATAAGGTTTGGGGATAAGGCAAGGAGCTAGATTCAATTGTTCATTCAGCCAACATCTGAGGGCTTTTTATGTGTGAGACCCAGTGTCAGACTTGGGACACAAAGCCAAAAATGATGTAGGCCCTGTCATCCTACAGGAACAGTCTTGTTAGGGAGACGAACGCACAGACACCAGAACAAATGCACAATTTGGAATTGTCTGCAAAGTGTGAGCAATGATAATAAGAGCATCTACTGACATAGCACTCTATGACAAGCTTTCACAAGTTGCCTGGGATTATCTTCACAGTAACTGTATGGGGGAGGCAGGGAAGGCGTTATCATTGCCCCCATTTCACAGGCAGCCTGTGAGATTCATGGTCAAGAAACTTGAAGCTGGTAAGGAGTTGACCAGGCACTTTCTTGACTGTCCTCGGAGGTGAACTTTCATCTCGTGAAGCTGGACTTAATTTTAGAAGTAAATCAAAAGCCAATTCGGCATTAAGTCTAGTGAGCAGGATAAAAATCAGATTGGGTAGTGCTCATTTTGAAATACAAAATTTTAAAAATATAACTATAAAGGCACAAGAATAATTATTTGTGTGGCTCCCAGACTGGCCTTTACAGCAATTCCAACAGAGAAGTTCCACAAATGTCTTAAGCAATATGGGCACCTCTTTGGGAAAATGCACCACTCTTTTAGGTGAACACTTGCTTTAAAAAAAAAGGCAATTAATTTTCACTGTAAAATTTTATCTCCTATCGCCTTTTATCATTGTTCTCTGGAATCAGTCCCAGTTTCTCCTTAGACTTCCTAAAATGAGGATGCTAGGTGGGGACACCCCATTCAGCTGGAGGTCCAAGACGGGCAGAGCCAAGGGTCCATGGCCTGACCCTGTAGAGGGGAATGTCTAGCAATCACCTCTCAGACATCAAATTACTAAGGAGGGCCTTGTGGTTGATGATGATATCCAGGTCTTTTCTGTTATATATATATTTCAGAAATGCAAATCTAGTCATGAAAACTCTCCTCTTGTTTTTTTTTTTTGAGGAAGATTATCCCTGAGCTAACTGCTGCCAATCCTCCTCTTTTCACTGAGGAAGACTGGCCCTGAGCTAACATCCATGCCCATCTTCCTCTATTTTATACGTGGGATGCCTACCACAGCATGGCGTGCTAAGCGGTGCCATGTCCACACCCAGGATCTGAACTGGTGAACCCGAGGCCGCCAAAGTGGAACATGCGAACTTAACCGCTGTGCCACCTCTCCTCTTCTTAATCCTTCAGTGGCTCCCCATTGTCTACACAATGAAACCCAAATTTCATATGTGGCCTCTATGATTTGGCTTTTGCTCCCCTCTCCAAGCTCCTATGTCAGCCTTCCTCCATCACATCTTATGCTTCAGACATCCTGAATTACTTGCAGTTCCTGAACAAAATCTGCTCTCTCCTGCCTGCTCTTTCTCTCATGGTGATACACTTCACTTCTCCTCTCCTTCCTATCAGCGGAGGTGTCGTCCCCTCTGGGAACCAGTCCCTGATTCCTCTCCTGGCTGTCCTGCTCTTTGTCCACTAGGATTAAGGCCTTCTTCTGTATATCTCTCTAGTTTACTCTCCTTCACTAGACTGCAGTTGGCTCTGTTTTATTGGCCTTTATACCAGCACCCGTCACTAATACTTGGCAAGAAGAATGCCCTCAATAAATGTTCACTGAATAATTAAATGTTTCTGGGTAGTCAGTCACCTTTAAAACCTTTGGCTAGAATGCTGGTTTTGTTCACCTTTCTCCTTGATAGTATTAATACATAATTCCAAATTACTTAGCATTATGTTTATAAACCCTTGAGTTTTCCAGGTAAGTAACTCTCCTCTCAAAGTCCACAATACCAGAGAAAAGGCTAATACTCAAAAAGCTAAAACAAAGTATTTCCATCACCACTAACTTTATGCTATGAAAATCTAACAGTTATCTTTCTCAAATGGGCGAGTTAAGCTGCCTAGTGACTGGCATTATCTTCTGTACCCTTAGTCTTTGAGGTGTGAGGTGGGGGAAATGCATTTATTGTCCTTAGACTGCATTCCTCTACTTGGGCTGAAAGGCCTTGCCGTTCTTTGTGAAACTTTGTTATCCACATAAGTTATCTTTAGTATACTGTGTTGACAGCTTTTCATTTCTCTAAGTTAGAATTCTTATGAAATCTAACTAAATAACTCCTGGTTATTACTTCAGTTTATCATTCTATGGGACTACGGATCAGAAAACTTAAATGAGCTAGTTTAAGGTTTTTTTGTGGGGGAGGACTTGAAAGGAGACTTGTATTTGAAAAGCAAAACCAGTCCTTTATGTTTTTAAAGAAAAATTTCAGCAAGACAAAACAATTTTCAAGTTTTGCCCACATGTGATTCTTTGAAAGGACTACACCCTGCTCCGTACACGGACGGGCTGCGGCACTCTCGCCCGTGTCATTTCTCTGGAATGCCCCACCACTCCTTCCCGCTGCTCTGTGGCCCCGGTCCCTGCAAAGCCTACTTTAATTCCCATTCTTTCCTAAAAGTGTCGCCTGACTGCCCGGTCCTCAGGACCTGTTCTTGCCTCTCAATTTCTGTAACACTGTCTACAGAAGCTTTTGTGACTGCAGTCAGAAGACCAGGACTTGAGTTACAGTCCAGTCACTAACTGTTTCTGTAGGAAAGTCCCATTGCTTGTCACAGGCCTCTGTTTCCTCATCCGTGAAGAAGGAATGGTAATGTGCACCCCATTGACCTCACATAGTTAGAATAAGGTTCAAACCGCAGGCCTGCAAAAGTGTGGTCTGAACACCCTTTATCATATTTCAACTTATTTTGCACTTTGTGTGTATGTGTGTTACATATACACTGTGATTGTATAAGTATTTATCATTTTTATAAAATTCTATTATACTGCATAGCCTTTTTGAAAGTGTTTTCATTTAATATTATCATACACATATAACCTACTGATCCAACCTAACTTTGGGGGCTTATATGTATATTTTAAAATATGTCCCGTCTATCCTAGACTACAAGCCATTCAAAGGGCAGAAACTGTTTATGGTATCAAAGAATTATAGAAATTTTATTTTATTTTTATAAATTTCATAGCATGATTAATACATATTCACTGTTTTTATGTGTTTTTTCTTTGTGCAAAGTAAAACAATCCTGAGAAGCAAAAAGAAAAAACAAAAACAACTCCCTGTAACTCCATGGCTCATCAATAACTGTAAACATAGGCACACTGCTTCCTGCATTTTTTCCTATGTATGTCTATGCATGCATGTATGTATGTATGCAGACATGTATATCTATATATATTTGAAGGAATCATAATGCATATATTTTGTAATTTGCTTTTCATACCCAACTATAGCACAAACATCTTTTTACATGAATAACTATACTTCTACACCATTTTATTCATTGTCTAGTATTTGATCCTGGAGATAATGTACAATCAACCCCATATTGTAGGATTCTTAGGCTTGTTTAAATTTCCACCTTTAAAAACAATGCTGTGAATAATATCTACGTAAATAGTAAATATTTGGATTTTTAAATTTGTACAAAATATCTATTTTTTTTTTTGGCCTGGTTCAGCATTCTTTCTTTTGGTAGCATAGTACTTCTCCTTTCAGAAATGACGCTTCCTCACTCTTAGTCCATGTGGCTGGAGTGGGATGACAGCCCCTGTTCTTGTTCCAGGAAATGGACACGTGGTATACGCCTGCCCAGAAACCAGTGATTAGATCAAGGTCAAACAGAATTGGCTCAAGGATTTTTCTGGAGCTACAGAGTTGGCCATATGGATATGTAAGTCTAGAGCTTCTGGAAGCCATCTTTGCCACCCCTTGGAGAGGCTTGCCTATGGATGAGGCCAACTGAGAGGAAAAGGGAGCCAGGAGACAAAAAAGAGAGAGATTCCTGACTCTGTTTTAACTCTGATCCAGCCATGCCCTAACTCCATTCCTTAAGCTTCCCATGCCGATAAATTCCCCATTTTTGTTAAAGATATTTCTATCATTTCTAATAGGGAATCTTTATTAATGATTAGGATAAATTCCTACAAGTAGAATTCCTAGGCAAAGATTTGTACATTTTTAAGGTATTTCATGCAGATGATCTAACTTCCCTTCAGAAAGGAAATACCAAATCACACTCTCATCAGCAGAGTGCCTTATTTTACTTTGGTTAATAGATTGATTTTGTTTTCATTTTTTTCCCCCATGTTTTTGGCTATTTGTATTTTTTCTTTTGTGATATGTATGGTCGTGTGCTTTGCCCTTTGAAAAAAGATGGCACATTCATGTTTGCCTTATTTGTGAGAATTCTTAATATATTAATAATGTAAGTCCTTATTCATCATATAAATTGCAAATATCTTTTCTAGTTTGTCATTTGTTCTTTAATTTTGTTTTTTGTGGAGTTTCACTTACCTATCTCCTTTATTCCTCCGTCCATCCCTCTCTCTTTTCCTTCTTTCCTACCTTCCATACAGAACTTTACAATTTTTTATATAGTCATAGAGAGAGTCTCTTCCTTTACGGTCTCCATCTTTAAAGTCATACTTAAGAATTCTTTCCTCACACTAAGATGATGTAAATATCCTCCTATATTTTCTTCTAGCACTTTTACAGTTCTTTTTTCCACTTGTTAATCTTTTATCAGTTTAGAAATTTCTTTTAGTATATTGGGTCGGATAAGTTCTAATTTAATTATTCTCCCCAAATGGCTACCTAGTTGTCCCAACTTTATTTTTTTAATAATTCACTCTGTATAGTATCCTATTACTTTAATTAGTATAATTTGGGCATCTGACTGGGAAAGACCATTACCCTCTCACTCTTTCAAAAAAATATTTCTAAAAATTTACTTATTTTTATTTAACTAGATTTTATTTTATTTTTATTTATTTATTTATAAGATTTTATTTTTTTTCCTTTTTCTCCCCAAAGCCCCCCATTACATAGTTGTATATTCTTCGTTGTGGATTCTTCTAGTTGTGGCATGTAGGACGCTGCCTCAGCGTGGTTCGATGAGCAGTGCCATGTCCCCGCCCAGGATTCGAACCAACGAAACACTGGGCCCCCTGCAGCAGAGTGCGTGAACTTAATCACTTGGCCACGGGGACAGCCCCAATTTAACTAGATTTTATTTTTAAAAGAGATTTAGATTTACAGAAAAATTGAGCAGATAGTACAGAAAGTTCCCTTATACCCCTAAACCAAGTGTCCTTATTGTTACCATCTTATCTTAGTATGGTACATTTGTTACCCTTAATGAACTAATATTGATATCTTATTATTAAGTAAAGCTCACAGTTTATTTAGATTTCCTTAGTGTTATAGACTAGATTGTGTTTCCCCCAAATTCATATGTTGAAGCCCTAACTCTCAATGTGGCAGTATTTGGGGATAGGGCCTTTGAGGAGGTAATTAAGATTAGAGGAGGTTATAGGAGTGGAGCCCTAATCCCAGAGAACTGATGTCCTTAAAAGAAGGAAGAGACTGGGAGCACGTGCACACTGAGAAAAGGCCACGTGAGGACAAAGCAAGAAGGTGGCTGTCTACAAGCCAAGGAGAGAGGCCTCACCAGAAATCACTCTTGCTGGCACTTTGATCTGGGACTGCTAGCCTCCAGAACTGTGAGAAAAAAGATTTCTGTTGTCAAAGCCACCTTGTCTCTGGTAATTTGTTATGGCAGCCCTAGGAGACTAACCCACTTTGCTTTTACCTAACGTCTTTTTTCTGTTCCAGCATCCCATATTACATTAGTGTCATGTCCTCCTAGGCTATTCTTAGCTGTGGCAATTTCTCAGAATTTCCTTGTTTTTGATCACTTTTACAGTCTTGAGGAGTACTGGTTGGGTATTTTGTAGGGTGCCCCGCTATGGGAATTTGTCTAATGTTTTTCTCATGATAAGACTAGGCTTATGAGTATTTGAGAGAAAGGCCACGATGTAAACTGCAATTTTCATTACATCATAGAAAGGATACATTCTGTCAACGTGATTTACAGTGTGGATGTTGGCCTTCATCATCTTGCTGAGGGAGAGCTTGTCAGGTTTCTCTCCACTGTAAAGTTACTCTTTTTTGCCTGCTTTCCATGTTGTACTCTTTGGAGGGAAGTCACTATGTGCAGCCCACGCCTAAGGAGTGAGGAATTATGCTTCCCTACTCTTTTTATTAAAAAATTAATAAAAATTACAGATAAGCAACTGAAGAGAAGCTATTGAAATTATTTACCAAGCTTAAGCCAGATTCCCAGTTCTTACGCTAGAAAATTTGGAAGCCCAAATGACTGACATTTTAAAGATACTTGTGCTGCTAATGAAAACTAAAGACCAAAATAATTTCTGGAAAATGTGGGTAACTGTGTTAACAAACATTTGGTACTTATTATAATTTTAATAAAGTACAACACAAAAATGACAAGCTTTTAGATTCACTTCAAGTGAAATAATCAAAACTAGTCATATAGAGAATAATGACATTATCAATCCCAAATATCACAACTATTTTTTCTTCTATGATTCTCAGTTCACTTTGGATACTGTTTAAAATATAAATAGCAATTTTATTTAAAAATTTTGACATTTTCCTATGATTTCTAGAATACATTTAAAAACATCAGTTGGACAATTCTTTCATTTATTTTAACTATCAAAATGTAATATTTAGGGAAAAACCTGATGAATTTTTAATTTTAGGACTTTTCTCCATCATTGATTATAAGTAACTTAGGGTTCTCTTTTCACAAACGTTCAAAGCTTCTTTGGGAATTAAGAAGTTAAAGAGTTAAAGTACCAGCACCTATGAAAAAAGAAGTGTGAATCTTTTTTCAACATGAAGTAGATAGTAGAGATCACAGTAATTCATATGAAGAGACAGACAGACAAAACATGAATGAGTCTAGAGATCAAAGTATGTAAAAAAAGTTCAGGAAAATGAGGTCACTGGCATTCTTCATGTCCAGCACAGCAGGGAGGCACAGGGCAGAGATGAGTGTGAGAAACAGAAGAGGCTAAAGAAGAAAAAGAAATCAAGGAGGAAGAGTAAAGACGAAAGAAGATTCAAAATAGGAAACAGAAACAGTGATTAAAATAGGAACAAAAAAATTAAAAATACTTGGAGAAAGCAAAATGAGTATAGGAAAATAGAGCATTAGGTAAACCAAGCAAAGAGGAAAATAGACACTGGCCTTTGGAAAAAGAAAACAAAGATGAAAACCAGTGAATTTTCTTTTACTGTTCACCATTAACATGAGAAAACCTCCTTTGTTCTGAACTTTAAATGAACATTAATATTTCTCCCTCAGTTTCAGGTTTTAAAAAGCTAACTCTTAAAAATTTTTGTTTCCCTTTTAAAAACTTCTATTCCTGTTTTAAAAAGAAAAAAATCCTCATTTTATTGGGTATCTTTAATAAATATTGAGTATTGTTGGAGCAAATGTGAAAGATGTAATTTTCAAAATATCTTCAGCAACGTGGGAATGCAGTTTCTTGACTTTCTTGCCTATCTAATATGCTTCATACTCAGCAGGACACAGGTGGAAAGATTTAAGAGGCTTTCCAGAATAACTCTGTAATATGCATTCTTACACCTGCCCTGGGGTTTAACCAACTGCTCAGCCAATAACATTTAATCTATGGCCAGTGAACTAACAAAACAACATAGGGGAGATGGAGTTCCCAATCAAAAAGGCCTGGTAAGCAGCTGGGGTACATGGCTATCTGCCCATCTCTCTCAAAACAAATCCATGAACAAAGTGAACTTCCCTAATATGATAGAAACTTATTTCAAGGCAAACTGTATGAAAGCAGAGTCAACACAGAAGAATTTTCTTCACCAAGAAGAAAAGGCAGAAAAAAAGGTGACTTCAGGGATTGGATAGAGAACTTAAAGTAAAATAATCACCTTTCCAGGGTCAGCAACTCTGACAAGAACCTATTTATAAAGAACTGTGCCGGTCTTCTGCAGCATTATTTATAGTCCTGTATAAAATGAACACTAACTAGGGAACCTGGTCTATCATCATATTCCTTCTTGCTTCATTTTATCACTACCTTCAAACTTGGCTAAGAAGAGGAACGGAAGAAAACATTTACGTTACACTGAGCTTAGAATTCTGTACTCTCCAAAGCGATGATATTCTTTTGCTTTATATTGAAATTGTATTTACAATCGATGTCCCCCCCCCGACCTTTTCTTTTTAGTACTAGCCTCAAGGAAAAAAATATTTCATTGATGAGGCATTACTGTTCACCATAAACATAAAATCTCAAATTTATTTTATTTCAGAATGTTAAGAAGTATGATAGAAACTAAAGTTAATCACTGCAACTTACTTTGGGTTAATTAAGAAAAGGTCACAAAAGCTGCCAAACATTACAGAAATGATATAAATTCCAATTATCATCTTGACAGATCTACTGACAGTAGTCAAATAGAGAAAACTAAATTCTTAAAAATGTCAATGACATCAAAGATGAGAACAACAAAACATTTATTGAGCACTGATTGTTCCAGACACCCTGCTAAATCCTTTAAAAACAGTATCTCATTTAATCCACAAACTAACCTACCAGGAAAGTACTATTATTATCTCCAGTTTACACTTTAAGGAACAGGGTTAGAAAGGTTATATAATTTGCCTGAGATCACACAGCTAGTAAATTTCCAAGCTAGGATTCAAATTCAGGTCTGACTCCAAATCCCATACCCGTAACCACTCTACTATTTATATTCCTACGAAAAATTATGGGTAAACGTGGCAGGAACTTCTTGTTCAAGTTAAACAAGCTTTTAAATAACTTTATGAATTTTAATGCTTCAAATAATACAGGGATTATAATATAGGGATATGGACTTAATATCTTCCATGATTTAAAGGGGGCCAGACAATTTTTGACCAAGAGTTAATAAAGTCCTGAAATCACTTGTTGGGCCTCATTACTACAGTGTAAAACAACAAGAAGCCTTACTGGAAAATATGCAGGCTAGCTCAGTTAGAGAAATTGTTGCAAACCAAAATCACAAACGAGAGACAATGTCTTTGAAAACAAATAGAATCAAAATATTGAGCCAAGCATGACTGGCTATTTCTAAGATCTACCACTTCCTAGCTATGACATCTTGACCAAAGTTACTTAACCTTTCTATGCCTCAGAATCTTCCCACATAATTCCATATAATTTGGGCATAAGAACAATATCTAGTTTATAGATTTAAAACAGACTGGTGCTGTAAATGTTCAGTAATACTTAGCTTCATACTCTAACTCTTATTTCTACTAAAAAACAGCTCAAGCCTAACATTTTATTCCTCATGGTCATCAAAATTATCTGCACAAAGAATAGAATATGATTATTACTTTTAACTTGATTATCTGCATTAATACTAGAGAAGAGAAGGGATATTAATAATTCAAAGTGGCAGGTAGTAGAAAGATTATTAACAAATGTCTTTGGAAGAGGATTTTGTGGCTTGCATTTATATATGGCCATCTTAGATGGCCTGGGGATTCATATCACATAAAATGAAAGTGAGATGTTATCTTCTCTACGACTTTATTAATCCTTTGTGCTTTTTTCAGTACTACTAGCAAGATGGAAAAAATTCTAATCAAACTTCTCATAAAAACATTTATATACCTATACCAGAAAATGGCAATCAAATATCCTAGATTTTGTTCTTTTTTAATTCCTCATGCTATTTATTTTCCACATGCAATCTTTTCCATTACTTTGAAGGTATGGAGTTTGTCTAAAGACTGATTATTTCCTTCTTGGCACTGAGGCTGCAATTCAGGTAGTGGCCACCTGTTAAATAATGGGGCTTTTAAAAAATTGATTCCATGGTCAATTGTCTAAGCTTTTTCCAGGTGTGGTTAACTAAAACAAAATAAGAATGTAGCACATTATCCAGTTGCTTAAGCTTTTAAAGTAAAAATATAAGTGTTGTAAAATAAAGGTCCAATTTGCTTAGCAGATATTAAATAATATTACATTGCTACAGTGATTTAGCAGTGAGGTACTGACACAGGAATAAACAGGAAAATCCATGTACGATAATGAAACTGACCCCAAAATATACATAAGACATTATGATAAAGGACACATTTAATATCAGTGGGGGAAACACAGGACCATTCAATTGTAATGGTTAGCAATTTAGAAAAAATAAAGTTATAATATTATCCTAATATAATACGCCCAATCAATTCCAGGTGGATGAAAGATGTAAATTAAAAATAAAAATAAAACCATAAAAATACCAAAGAAAGGTATTATAACGAGGTATTTATATACTTTGAAGGTAGGGAGTTTGTCTAAAGACTGATTATTTCCTTCTCGGCAGTGAAGGGATTATGAAGACCTACAGAATGACAATGAGCAGAAAACATGAAGAAAAAGATCGCCAGATTTGGCAATGCAAATTTAAAACTCCATGTTAAAAACAAAACAAAACCCTCCATAAACAAATTTTAAGGCAATGACAAAGTGTAAAAATATTTAAAATGAAAAATATCTTTAATATTTAAGAGCTTTTTCAAATCAACAAGAAATATATAATCACATTAGACTATATAATTAACAATCACTACCACAATAATGAAATATAAGCGGCCAATTAGCATATTTTAAAAGTTCAACTTTACCAGTAAACAAAGAAATGCAAATAATATACAATAGAAACTGGAAAGATTAATATATATACATCTATTATCTGTGATATATTACAACACATATATACTCACATAAGACTTACAGTAAGGAGAAACCAGCAACTTCATACATTGTTGGTACAGGTATAAATGATTCAACTTTCTGAATACAATCTAGCAAAAATGTTATCAAAGGCGCACCCGAGCTGACAGAAATCAGAGTGGTTGAGGGGAGGGGACTGGCTGGAAGGGGCACGAGGGAACTTTCTGGGGTAATGTAAATGTTCTATATCTTGTTTTGGTGGTATTTACATGGGTGTATACAATTGTCAAAATTCATCAAAGTGAACAGATAAGAACTGTGCATTTTCTTATGTTTAAATTATACCTCAATTAAAATCTTTTAATAAAAACGTACTTGACTCAGCAGTTTCACTTCCTTTAGCCTAAGGAAATAACAGTGGATTTATAAAATATTTAACTACTGGATAATTCATTGATAAAGGCTTATAATGAAAAATTGGATGAATTTTTTCATTCTTGGGAAAAGTGTGTGTGTATACACAAAGGCATTAACGATGATCATCTGTGGGATATGAAATTACTAGAGATTTTTTCTTTCCTGTCCTTTTTCAATGTTTTATATATTGAACGTGTATTACAAACACAAATTAGGTTATTTGAAACATCAATATGACAATTAGTATTTCATCTAATAACTCTATGAAAGAAAATAACATTGTTTAAAATTGCTTTTAAAGAAACAAAAACAAAAATGTACAAATTATGCGTCTCTTTCACTAAATTTCACCTAGAATCTTACTACTTGGATTTTTCTATTCTGCTTTAAGCATCATTTCACTTTCAGCATATCTGAAAGTTATCAGGTTAAAGTATCAGAATGCTTGTTGATAACTTCTTGATTGCTTGTGTACAACGGCAACTTTCATTTTTTACTGGCTTTGTGGCTATCTGTAACAACCATTGTGAAATGACTTTTTTTTACTACACTGTGCTAATCCCAAGGACCTTTGCTCCTTAAATTTTATTTCTAATAGAAATAAGCTACTTATGCCTACATGGCTTTTCTCTGTTCCAAAATCCTACCGGCTAGAAAAAAAAAAAAAAAAAGACTCTGCAGAAAGACCACAACAGAAAAGGTAATCTTGTCCACTCTCCTCCTCTTTCTCTCTGAATGCTAAGTTTACATTAGCCAAACTTGGCCAGCCTCAGCATTTTATAATCTGAATTTAGCTAAAGAACCTGCCTTACTATACTTTTATCCTTTTCTCAACAGATTTTAAAATAGAACCATTAAGTACTACTAGCAAATTTAATGAATATATCTACATTCTTTCTAGGCCACAGATAACATAACTGAAGTAAATTAACATTCACCTTTTCTTTATAGACTACTTTTCTTTGAGGTTATTACATCAAGAGGACAGTATAACTAACATTTTGCCAATTTAATTTAGAATGTTTAGCTTGTGCTGCTGGATTAATTTGTCAAGCCTTACCAATACTACTGCAGGACTATGTACTGTTCTCCCTCTCTCACATCTAATGTTTCCTGAGCATTTCCTAAGAGTCAGGTACTATGTTGACTACTTTGCATGAATTATCTCATTTAATTCTAACAATAACCCCGAGGTAGGTATTGTTATCTCCACTTTACAAGTGAAGAAATTGAGGCTTGCAAGAGAGGCTGCTTGCTCAGGTCATTCAGCAGTCATTGTCAGAGCAGGGGTTTGAACCAAGGCAGTCTGATTTAACAGCCCACTGTATAAACAGGAGATAATTCAATATGTGGTATTACAGAGACTTCCATGATGGTGCATTTCTTAAAGGAATGTGGAAAGTATTCCAAAGATGAGGATGGGTGATACATGCTGTAACCAGCTCCAGAAGACAGACATTATTATTTAGAATTAAAGGTCTCTGAAAGTCAAGTTGAACTTTTTTTCCTCATCCTACTGATTGAACATCCTACTCATGTTGAAATCACTGTTGGTAGAAGCTGGTGTTCTAGAAGCAGCATGGGCTCTTAAGAGTGACCAACACCTCATCATTTATTACTGTGTGATCCTGGGCAAATAACCTAATTTCTCTAAGCCTCCTCATTTATAGAATGGGAATAATACTAATTATCTGATGGAGTTGTAAGAAAAAAATCCACCACAGTTGGTCCCTAGCCTGTGAGCCCTGTGAGGCTCTTGTGAGAGTTAAATGAGAGAAGACAGTATAAAGGTCCTAGGAGGCTGCCTGAAATGTAGCACATGCAAATATTTGCTTCAAGAATGAACTGGTGGGATCCAGAGCTACCTTTATCTCCCAAGATCAGGAGAACAGTAAGAGTTTAAAAAGCATAAAAAGGATGTATATTTACTCTAAAGTCAATATAAGGGACTTCTATTATGTCAGTTATTTTGTATAATCTTAATTAATCTGAATAAGTAATAATTGGCTAAAAATATACTTCATGAATGGTTTTAAAAGAAGTGATGAGATTTCACATTAAAGTAACCGCAGACATGCCAAAACAAAAATGTCTGTGCAAATATAAATGCTACACACACACACACACACACACAAAGAATCTACACATTCTTCTCAAGTGCACATGACACATTCTCAAGGATAGACCATAAATTGGGAAATAAGGCAAGCCTCAATAAAACTAAGAAGATTGTAATCATATCAAACATCTTTTCCAACCATAATGCTGTGAAACTAGAAATCAACTACAAGAAAAAAGCTTGCAAAGTGACAAAGATGTGGAGACTAAACAACATGCTACTGAACAATGAATGGATCATTGAAGAAATTAAAGGAGAAATCAAAAAATATCTGGAGACAAATGAAAATACACCATACCAACTCATAGGGAATGCAGCAAAAGAAGTCCTAAGAGGGAAATTCATAACAATACAGGCCCATCTTAACAAACAAGAAAAATCTCAAATAATCTTAAACTACACCTAACAGAAGTAGAAAAAGAAGAACAAACAAAGCCCAAAGTCAGCAGAAGGAGGGAAATGTAAAAATTAGAGCAGAAATAAATGAAATTGAAACAAAAAAAAAGTAGAAAGGATCAAGGAAACAAAGAGCTGGTTCTTTGAGAAGATAAACAAAATTGACAAACTCTTAGCCAGACTTACTAAGAAAAAAAGAGAGAAGCCTCTAATAAATAAAATTAGAAATGAAAGAGGAGAAATTACAATGGATACCACAGAAATACAAATGATTATAAGAGAATACTATGAAAAACTATATGCCAACAAACTGGACAATCTGGAAGAAATGGATAAATTCTTAGACTCATACAACCTCCCAAAACTGAATCAAGAAGAAACAGAGAATATGAACAGACCAATAGCAAGTAAAGAAATTGAAACAGTAATCAAAAACCTCTCACAAAGTAAAAGTCCAGGACCAGATGGCTTCTCTGGAGAATTCTACCAAACATTCAAAGAAGATTTAATACCTATCCTTCTCAAACTATTCCAAAAAATCGAGGAAGACGGAACACTTCCTAACACATTCTGCAAGGCCAACATCACCCTGATACCAAAGCCAGACAAGGACAATATAAAGAAGGAAAATTACAGGCCAATAATCGCTAATGAACATAGATGCAAAAATCCTCATAAAAATATTGGCAAACCAAATATAGAAATACATTAAAAAGATCATACACCATGATCAAGTGGGCTTTATACCAGGGACACAGGGATAGTTCAACATCCATAAATCAATCAATGTGACACACCACATTAACAAAATGAGGAATAAAAACCATATGATCATCTCAATAGATGCAGAGAAAGCATCTGACAAGATCCAACATCCATTTATGATAAAAAATCTCAATAAAATGGGTTTAGAAGGAAAGTACGTCAACATAATAAAGGCCATATATGACAAACCCACAGCCAACATCATACTCATACTTTCATCATACTCATACTTTCATCAGACTGAAAGCCGTCTCGCTGAGAACAAGAACAAGACAAGGGTGCCTGCCCACTTTCACCTCTCTTATTCAACACAGTACTGGAGATTTTGGTCAGAGAAATTAGGCAAGAAAAAGAAATAAAGGAATTCAAACAGGCAATGAAGAAGTGGAACTCTCGCTGTTTGCAGATGACATGATTTTATAGAAAACCCTAAAGAATCCATCAGAAAAATATTAGAAATAATCAACAACCACAGCAAAGTTTCAGGGTACAAAATTAACTTACAAAAATCAGTAGCATTTCTATACTCTAAAAGGAACTAACAGAAAGAGAACTCAAGAATACAATCCCATTTACAATCGCAACCAAAAGAATAAAATATCTAGGAATAAATTTAACCAAGGAAGTGAAAGACATACAATGAAAACTATAAGACATTATCGAAAGAAATCGATGATGACATAAAGAAATGGAAAGCTATTTCATGCACATGGATTGGAAGAATAAACATAGTTAAAATTTCCATGCTACCCAAAGCAATCTACAGATTCAATGAAATCTCAATCAGAATCCCAATGACACCCTTCATGGAAATAGAACAAAGAATCCTAAAATTCATGTGGGGCAACAAAAGACCCTAAATACCTAAAGTGATCCTGAGAAAAAAGAATAAAGCTGGAGGCATCACAATCCCCGACTTCAAAATATACTACAAAGCTACAGTAATCAAAACAGCATGGTACTGCTACAAAAGCAGACACACAGATCAATAGAATGGAATGGAAAGCCCTGAAATAAAACCACACATCTATAGACATCTAAGTTTCGACAAAGGAGCTAACAACATACAATGGAGAGAGGGAAGTGTCTTTAATAAATGGTGTTGGGAAAACTGGACAGCCACATGCAGAAGAATGAAAGTAGACCATTATCTTTTGCCATACACAAAAATTAACTGAAAATGGATCAAAGACTTGAAGGTAAGACCTGAAACCATAAAACCCCTAGAAGAAAATATAGGCAGTACACTCTTTAACATCAGTCTTAGAAGGATCTTTTCCAATACCATGGCCACTCAGACAAGGGAAACAAAAGAAAAAATAAACAAGTGGGACTTCATCAGACTAAAGAGTCTGCAAGGCAAAGGAAATCAGGATCAAAACAAAAAGACAACCACCAACTGGGAGAAAATATTTGCAAATCATATATCCGACAAGGGGTTAATCTCCAGAGTATATAACGAACTCATACAACTCAACAACAAAAAACCAAACAACCTGATCAAAAAATGTGCAGAGGATATGAACAGACATTCTTCCAAAGATATACAGATGGCCAATAGGCACATGAAAAGATGTTCAACATCACTAATCATGAGGGAAATGCAAATCAAAACTACACTAAGATATCACCTTACACCCATTAGAATAACTATAATCACCAAGAAAAAAAAAAAACAAATGTTGGAGAGGTTGCAGAGAAAAGGGAACCCTTATACCCTGCTGGTAGGAATGCAAACTGGTGCAGCCACTATGGAAAACAGTATGGAGATTTCTCAAAAAATTAAAAAACAGAAATAACATACAATCCAGCTATCCCACTACTGGGTATTTATCTAAAGAACTTGAAATCAACAATTCAAAGAGACTTATGCACCCCTATATTCATTGTGGCATTATTCACAATAGCCAAGACATGGAAGCAACCCAGGTGCTCATTGACTGAGGACTGGATAAAGAAGATGTGGTATATATATATACAACGGAATACTACTCAGCCATAAAAAAGACAAAATTGTGCCATTTGCAACAACATGGATGGACCTTAAAGGTATTGTGTTAAGTGAAACAAACCAGACAGAGAAAGACAAACACCATATGATTTCACTCATATGTGGAAGATAAATAAACACACGGACAAAGAGAACAGTTTAATGGTTACCAGGGTGAAGGGGATTGGGGGGTGGGCACAGGGGTGAAGTGGTGCATTTACATGGTGACTGACAAAAAATAACGCACTGAAATTTCACAGTGTTATAGACTATTATGACCTCAATATTAAAAAAAACGAAGAATCTAGACACAGACCTTACACCCTTTACAAAAATTAACTCAAAATGAATCATAGACTTAAATGTAAAATGCAAAATCATAAAACTCCCAGAAGATAACATAGGAGAAAACCTACATGACTTAGAGTATGGTGATGACTTTTTAGCTATAACACCAAAGATGTGATTCATGAAAGAAATAATGGGTAAGCTGGACTTCATTAAAATTAAAAACTTCTGCTCTGTGGAAAACAATATGAAGAGAATGAGAGGACAAGCCACAGACCGGGATAAAATATTTGCAAAAGACATATCTCATAAAGGACTGTCATTCAAAATAGACAAAGAACTCTTAAAACTCAACAATAAGAAAATGAACAACTTGATTAAAAAGTGGGCAAAAAAACCTTAGCAGACACCTCACCAAAGTAGATATACAGAGGGAAAATAGCATGTGAAAAGATGATCAACATCATAGGTTATTATGATGGGAATTAGGGAATTGCAAATTAAAACAGCAATGGGATACCATTCCACATCTATTAGAATGGCCAAAATCCAAAACACTGACAACACCAAATGCCAGTGAGGATGTGGAGTATCAGGAACTCTCATTCATTACTGGCGGAAGTACAAAATGGTACAGCGACTTTGGAAGACAGTTTCATAGGATCTTACAAAACTAAACGTACTCTTACCATATGACACAGCAATCATGCTCCTTGGCATGTATCCAAAAACTTATGTCCACACAAAAACCTACACATGGACGTTTATAGCAGCTTTATTCATAGTTGCCAAAACTTGGAAGCAACCAAGATGTCCTTCAGTAGGTGAATGAATAAATTGTGCTACATCCAGACAATGGAATACTATTCAGCACTAAAAAGAAATGAGCTATGAAGCCATGAAAAGACAGGGAGGAACCTTAAATGCATATTGCTAAGGAAAATGGGATAATCTGAAAAAGCTACATACTGTATGATTCCAAATATATGATATCCCAGAAAATGCAAAACCATGGACACAGAAAAAAGACTGGTGGTTGCCAGGGTTAGGAGGAGAGGGACAGATGAATAGGCAGAGCATAGAGAATTCTTAGGGCAGTAAAACTACTCTGTGTGTACTGTAATGATGGCTACATGTCATTATACGTTTGTCTGAACCCACAGAATATACAATACCATGAGTGAATTCTAATATAAATTATGGACTTCGAGTGATAATGAGGTGTGAATGAGGGTTCATCAGTTGTAGCAAATGTACTGCTCCAGTGTGGGATGTTGATAGTTAAGATGGCTGTGTGTGTGTGTGCAGGGGGAATATGGAACTCTCTGTACTTTCTGCTCAATTTTGCTGTGAACCTAAAACTGCACTAAAAAAATAAAGTCTATTTAAAAAATTTCTGAAAAAGAAATCTCCAGATTCAGATGATTTCACTGACAAATTCTACCAAATATTTAATGAAGAAATAATACCAATTCTATATAATCTTTTTTCCAGAAAACAGAATAGGAGGAAACATTTCTCAACACATTTTATGAAGCCAGCATTATCCTGATACTCCTAGTAGACAAAGATAGCAGAAGATGAGAAAACTATAGACCAGTATCCCTCATAAATGTTATAGACATAGATATTGTTATTAGTGCTGTCCAGTCAATTCCCACTCCTAGCAACCATGTGTACAGCCGAGCAGAATCCTGCTTGGTCTTTCTGTGCCATCCTCTCACCTTCCAGGTGCTATATCAGACAATGCTTCGCTGCTATTCATAGGGTTTTCATGGCCAATTTTTTTCAGAAGTGGCTGGCATGTCCTACTTCCTAGTCTATCTAGTCTGGAAGCTCTGCAGAATGCTCACCATAGGTGATGCTGCTGGTATTTGAAATACCAGTAGCATAGCTTTTAGCATCACAGCAACATGCAGCCATCACAATATAACTGACAGGTGAGTGGTGTGGTTCCCTGACCAGGAAACGAACCCAGGCTGCAGCAGTGAGAGGGCTGAATCTTAACCAGTAGACCACTAGGGCTGGCTGCCCAGACACAGATATCTTCCACAAAATATTAGCAAATTTAGTCCAGAAAAAAATAAAAAGAAAAATACACCATGACCAAGTGGAGTTAATAATGTGACTGCAAGGCTAGTTCAAGATTTGAAAATCAATGAGTGTAATCTACCCTATTAACAGTTAAAGAAGAAAAATGACATGATCATGTCAATTAATGTAGAAAAGTATTTGACAAGATTCAATATCTCTCATGTTAAAAACTCTCAGCAAACTAGAAGTTGAAGGGAACTTCCTCAACATGATAAAGAGCATCTACACGAAACCCTCCATATTAACATTATACTTAGCAATGAAAGACAACATTTTTGCCCAAAGATTGGGAATAAGGGAAGAATGTCTACTCTGACCATTCCTAGTCATCTTCATACTGGAAGACTTAGCCAGTGTAATAGGGCAAAAAGGAAATAAAAGTCTATGGATTGGAAAGGAAGAAGTAAAACAGCCTGTATTTACTGACCATGCTTATCTATGCAGAAAACCCAAGGAATCTCCAAATAAAACAAAACAAAAAACTGAAATAAACTCCCCCGACAAAACCCAACCCAACAGCCTCCTAGAACTGACAAGTGAGTTTAGCAAGGTGCAGGATATGAGGTCAACATTTCAACATACAAAAATTAATCATATTTCTATGATGAACAATAGGGAATCAAAATTTAAAAAAAAACCCATTTATAATAGCTCCAGAAAAGAAAAAAATACTTAGATATAAATCCAATGAAACATGTACAGGAAATGTATGCTGCAAACTACAAAATGCTGATGAAACAAAGCAAGGGAGACCTAAATAAATGAGGAGACATATGTGTTTATGAGTTGGAAAACTCAACATAATAAAGATGTCAAGTCTTCACAGATTGATCAATAAACTTAATGAAATTCAAATAAAAACCCAATCAGAAATTTTTTGATACAAACTAATTATAAAATTTATATGGAAAGGCAAAAGAACTAGAATAAGCAAAACAATTTTGAAAAAAAGAATAAAATTGGAGGAATCATACCACCTGATTTGAAAACTTACTATAAAGCTTTAGTGATAAAGATAGTGGGGTATTGATGAAAGAATAAACACACAGATTAATGGAACAGAAATGAAAGTCCAGGAAAAAGCCAACACAAATATAGGCAACTAATCTTAGACAAAGTTGCAAAGGTAGTTTAATGGAGAAAGGACAGTCTTTTTAACAAATGGTATTGGAACAACTGGATAGCCATATGACGAAAATGAACCTTGACCTAAACTTCATAACTTTTATAAAAATTTACTCACAATGGATAATAGATCTAAATGTAAAATGTAAAACTATAAAACATTAAAAAAAAAAACTTAGGAGAAAATCTGTGACCTTAGGTTAGGCAAAGAGTTCTTAGACATGACCTCAAAAGCATGATTCAGAAAAGAAAAATAACTCAATAAACTGAACTTCATTAATATTAAATTTTTTTACTCAGTGAAAAATGCTGTTAATAAAATAAAAAATAATAAGTAAATAAAATAAAAAGTAAAAAAATAAAGTTTTAAAAAGCACTACAGTGTGGGAGAAAATATTTGCAAATCACATATCCAAAAAAAACCTTGGATCTGATTATATAAAAAACTCTCATAACTCAACAGTAAGAGAAGAAAGAACCTAATTAAAAAATGGGGAGCTAGCCCTGTGGCTGAGTGGTTGGGTTTGTGCACTCTGCGTCAGTGGCCTGGGGTTTTGCCGGTTCGGATCCTGGGCGTGGACCTGGCACGGCTCATCAAGCTATGCTGACGTGGCATCCCACATGCTTCAACTAGAAGGACGCACAACTAAAATATACAACTATGTACTGGGGGGTTTTGGGGAGAAGAAGGAAAAATTAAAAAAAAAATAAAATCTTTAAAAAAAAAGAGGGCAAAAAACTTAAGACACTTCCCCAAAAAGGAAATATGGAAGGCAAACAAACACAGGATAGATTAAAAATTACTACTGATTGCTCATTGTAATGACTGAAACAACTGAAAGACATTTAAAGGAAAAGTTAACTATATCTTCTCTCCATGCCCTTCTGTTCCTCCTATCCCCAACCCCCATCTCCAACAACCCAATGGTAACAATGTGGTAATGTTGCAAGGACTCTTTTCCTCAGGAGAGATCTTGAATATTTTTTGAAAGCCTTATTATATGCTGGGTACTAGATGAGGTACTATTTGCACCAAAAAGCAGCAAATTATTTAACTTAACTGTGCCTCAGTTCCCTCATTTGTAAAATGAGGATATTAATACCTACTCCATTGAGTTACTGGGCTGATCAGATGAGTTAAAACTTATAAAGCACTTAGAACCAATAAGACATTATTATGATAATCTTTTTGGAGAGACTAGGCGCAAATATATGTAACATAAAAACTTAAAAGCAATAAATATAGTATAATATTATCAATATCCAAACAATATCTAAACTTCTAAAAATAGGGAGAACACTCTCTGTGAGGGGATTACAGAAATGAGGCATGAAAAATGGCCAGGGTTTTGCTAGGTGACAGGAAGGGCTGAAGAAAGGGGGGACTTTAGGCAAAGAAAACAGTATGAGCAAATACTTATGGGTTGAAGGTACAAAGTGTGACTAATGGACAATGTATGGACAGGAAAGGCATCTTGAAGGAAGTGACATCAAACTAAGATCCAAAGAAAAAAGTAAGCATTGGCCAGGAGAATCCAGGAGAAGGAGGGAGAGGCAAGGAGAGGTATTCTATGTAAAGGGTCAGCATGTGCAAAGGCCCAGAAGAGAAGAGGATATAAAGTGTTTGTGCAAATAAGGTACTTCAATAAGACCTCAGTATGACAGATGACAGCAAAGAAAGCAGAGGCTCGATTTTGTAGGGCCTTGAAAACTAGGCTAAAGGGATTAGATTGTATCCTGAAGGCAAAGAGAATCAAGGAAATGTTTTTTAAAAAGACGAGTAAGCTCCAACTTGCGTTACAAAGCTCAACTTGGCTGCACAGTGGTGAACGGACTAGCAAGGAGCATTACTGGAAGCAAGGAGATCAGTTAGGAAGCGGTTACAGTAATCCAGGCAAGAGATAATGGCAGCCCGCTAAGGTGGTAGCAGTGTTGATGGAAAGGAATGGATGTATTTGGGCCAAAACAGAAGGCATAACAACAGTTTAAGTGACAAATTAGGTGTGGGCAAGTGAGAGAGGACTTAAAGATGATATTCAGGTATTTGGATCGAATAACTGGGTGAATTGTGGTGTATTTTAAAAAACAGAGACTGCGGGAAGAGCAGGTTTAGGGTTGATAAGTGCAGATATGGGCATCTTGTGTTTAGGAGACATAAATGTGCTTAGGAGACATCCAAATAGAGATGCTTAGTAGGAAGTTAAATACTTGGCTGTATGGTTTAGCAAAGAAATTTATGTTGGAGATAAAGATTTGGCAGGGAACTGCTTCAGTGTATACATAACTGTATAGGTAACTAAAAGCAGGGAAGATCACTCAGTGAGGGCGGAGTGGATGAGGTCACCAAAGGAAGAAGTGTGAGGTTCAAGAAGAGATGAACTCTAACATTAAACTGGGGGAGAAGAAGAGTATTCAATGATGGGTCTGGGAAGACGTGGCTAGAGAGAGAAGGGAAATTGGGTCAGGTCGGTGTTACAGAAACCAAACGAAGAGAATATGCTAAGGAGGAAGGGGAGAACTATTGATATGAGTTCTAAACTGAACTGTGTCTCTGGTTGAGAAGCATCCTCTGGATTTTAAATGAAAATGGTGCTCATTAACACTGGTGAAAGTGCTGTCAGAACAGTAGTGGTGCAGTTAAGTGAATGTGTGCAAGTCAGTGGAGATGTGAGGGAAGAAAACACCATACAATTCTGCCCAGAAGACCAAGGAGAAGGATAAGAAGAGATTTTGTTCTTGTTTTTTGACTGGAGAGAGATTTCAGTGTGTCTAAATGATAATGGGGAGAAGTCAATGAAAGGGAGAAAGATAAAAGAGAAAGAGGGGATAATTGATGAAGCAAGATCCCTAAGGAGAGAAAAGGTTAGAGATTAGCAGTATAGGGGAGATAGCCACTTTTATTGGAACAGGAGGTAAGGAGAAAAAGATGGATACAGATGATTACCTGAAAAAATATTAGAATTAAAAAGGG